>NC_091822.1:6110000-6410000 GCF_038994185.2 Dermacentor albipictus | reverse complement strand
AGCCCTCCGCGATTAGTCAGACATTTTGGGGGCAACACCCACCTCGCCAGTCAGTCATGATACTTCACCATAAGGACAACAAAAACACCCCATCTCACGATTACGCATACAGTACGATTATGTATGATAATGCGGAACAAAAGAAAAACGTTTCCGGTTCTGCGCCTTTTTGACTGTCAGCCTTCAGCAAATGATAAAAATGTTTTCAGGCCATGTCTACTTCGCCTGTCTCCCACGCGACGCCGAATAACCGCGGAAAGCAACCACTTCAAACTGACCTGTATGCAACAACGCTGCACTGATATGTTGAACAAAACTGCGCATCTAATGGAATAGCGGGAGACTGCCTCGAACCGAAAGGAATAGAAGGTCGCTGTTCAGTGATCGTTCTGTGTTATGTACTCGGAGATGCTGCAAGAAGTGGTTTCCTATTGCACACATTTTTTTTTGCCCCTGGCATTATAACGTTCTAAATCTTTTTAGGCACCGTGTATAACATGGCTTTCCAAAATAGTTTCGCAGCATCCGTTTCGTCGTCATTTTTACGCCTCGTTGTACGCCCTCGAAATCGTCGACGATCCACCGCAATCTAAGCAGGGGGAAGCGGACCAATCGGAGACTTGCGCCTCTCTCCACATCCGGCTATATATTTTCACTGCGCTAACTTCGCCCCACTCGAACCTTCTCCTATCCTCTGCGCTCCTTGCCTCTCGACAGCCAATTGTATAAGAAAAACCTGTCGCGGTAGGCCATTCTATTAGCTTTAACACGAAGCAAAGGTTACCTCATGTAAACAAAAACAAATGTTCGACTAGACTCGACACAACGTTACGGGTCGGCGCCTTTCCTAGCGTCGTTGGCTAGTAAATTTTAATCCTGCCCACAGCGGCCGCATTTAGATGGGGGCGAAATGCGAAAACACCCGTGTACTTAGATTTAGGTGCACGTTAAAGAACCCCATGTGGTCGAAATTACCGGTGTCCTCCACTACCGCGCGCCTCATAATAAAGTGGGTTTGGCACGTAGACCCCATAATTAAATTTTTTTAATGTTAGTAAATTTTAATTCAGGCTATTGGTTCATGATATTAGAATAAAGTAGGAATGAAATAACTTTACGTTATAGCGCCTTAGAGGCCCAGCTTGTTGTACAACCAAATATTGTTCTATCAGATTGTACAACAGTACTGCGCAAAATCAGATAAACACAATGCACATGCGGCAGTGAGCAGCCCGGTACCACATATTTTGTTCGAAAGATATACGCCTGGATGTGTGCACATTCCTTTGTTGCTACACACGCACGCGGCTTCTCTGCGCATGAATGACAACCCCTCGCGTATCCATTTAGTAACCCGCCGTGGTTGCTCAGTGGCTATGGTGTTGGGCTGCTGAGCACGAGGTCGCGGGATCGAATCCCGGCCACGGCGGCCGCATTTCGATGGGGGCGAAATGCGAAAACACCCGTGTGCTTAGACTTAGGTGCACGTTAAAGAACCTCAGGTGGTCAAAATTTCCGGAGTCCTCCACTACGGCGTGCCTCATAATCAGAAAGTGGTTTTGGCACGTAAAACCCCAAATATTATTATTATCCATTTAGTATCACAGAATAGGATAACTGGGAGAGATCGTTTACTTGCACCCTGCAACTGTAAAAACACACTATGACGAGAACGAATAGAGTGGGCAGAATGAGGCGCTTATTCAAAACTGAAATAATTTCATCATCATCATCATCAGCCTGGTTACGCCCACTGCAGGGCAAAGGCCTCTCCCATATTTCTCCAACAACCCCGGTCATGTACTAATTGTGGCCAGGTCGTCCCTGCAAACTTCTTAATCCCATCCGCCCACCTAACTTTCTGCCGCCCCCTGCTACGCTTCCCTTCCCTTGAAATCCAGTCCGTAGCTTTAATGACTATCGGTTATCTACCCTCCTCATTACATGTCCTGCCCATGGCCATTTCTTTTTCTTGATTTCAACTAAGATGTCATTAACTCGCGCTTGTTCCCTCACCCAATCTGCTCTTTTCTTATCCCTTAACATTACACCCATCATTCTTCTTCCCATAGCTCATTGCGTCGTCATCAATTTGAGTAGAACCCTTTTAGTAAGCGTCCAGGTTTCTGCCCCGTGGGTGAGTACTGGTAAGACACAGCTATTATACACTTACTGAAAGGAAACAAATACGTACACAACCCGTGATACATGGCTGATACTTGGCGTGATACTGTCCGTGAAACACGACGCATGCGCAGCCGTCCTACTCCGTTTCTGTGTACATATTTCGGTCCTTTCAATAAAAGCTTGCAATTGCGAGTAAGCGCCTCGTCCTGTCCATTCTCTTCGTTCTCGCCTTTCTATGCTTTTACCGTTTCAAAATCAATATAGTATCTTTCGAATAAACTTGGTAGTGGGTTTCTCAATTGCCCGGACCCCCCTTCGCAACATAATTGCCGCAACTTGTGCTTCCTGTAATCAGCATAGTACGCGTCACCTGACCGAACTTGCTAAACTGGAACTCGCGCTGTCTGCGTCAAACAAAACCTTTTTTTTTTTCAAAAGCAAATTGGTTTTTAACCTAACGCTACTCATCGACACGTGTCTGCGTGGGTTTTTATTTCGTGCAGCAAAGCCCATCCACGAAGATCAACCGCCATTAGAATTCAGGCTTCGTAGAGGCTAAAAGACAGAGCCGGTATTTCACCACAGGCGCGCTTCAAAACCCGCTTTTCCAGCGACACTGAAGGGCGCTATAATGTCACTGAGCCTGTCCAGCAGGAAGCCACACTCATTCTTGATGATCGCACCTTCTTCGTCACGTAACGAAGCAAGCTCACCCGCGTGCGGAAGTGCCGCCTACGAAGGACTCCAGACCACTGTCCGCAAAATGACTTCTCCCGTGTCTCTAGCGTGCCGTCCTCAACTATGCTTGGCCAGACTATAAAAGTGTTAATGGGCGAGTGCTTGTGCGTATCGGTCATGTACGTTTTTCGCTGTGCTGTTCGACGAAGCAGAATACGCACATAGGACACCGCTCTTGTGATACTGCAACGACGGCCACTCGGTCTACAAAGACTGTGCATGCAGTGTTGTCGGGTGGACTCTGTTGTTCAGTGCTGTTGAAGTGACTGTAAAAAGAAACTTGTTGGTATACGTATGTAACCGGCATATATATATATATATATATATATATATATATATATATATATATATATATATATATATATATATATATATATATATATATATATACACGCCTTTGCCAACTTTATCGTCGTATATGATTTCCTGTTTCCGCCTTTTTGTTTCCGAGAGCGGTTCTCGTGGCACAGATGTGGGCATTTACCTTCCTTGTATACCGCAGAGGCAACGCGTGTATGTACAGGGCCTTTTTTAAGCCGAAAGTGATGTGAATGCCAAATTCCGTTGTACTATTCGTCCTGGTAGTGCCAAGTTCTTTGCATCCTTAGGTTCCTCGAATATAGTGGTCATGCCAAAAATGCCATGTACTGTATTTTTGTTCTTTTGCGCGTGTGATCAGTGCATATTAGGTCGCATGCCAGTTTTCATGCCTGTTTTATTTAGGTTGGCGTCGTGGTGTCTGTATGATTCAATAAGTCTTAGATAGGTGAGCGACATCTCAGAAATCGTCTGCAGCGCGCGAATTTGTATAGTTCCTGTTCGGGATTTCTTTTTCTTGCGAGAAAGGCTGAAGTCGAATATAAAAAAAAATGCAGCTTGTAATCTTTTTCGGGAGCAGCAATGATCTAAAGGCGCTGTTTTAAGCTGGCATTCCTACAGCTAACCTAATTTAGCTGCTGCTGCTAAATAAAGTTCAATTCCTAAAGAAGTATAACGCATTTTATTGAAACCTACTAGAAAAAAACTCAATGAAAACCCTCAAAGGTACAAGCCACTCCCTTGGCTACTGATGGTGCCTCTGTTGAATCCTGTCGAAGCCCCACCTGAAGAATACAGCATTCAGCATATCTTGCAAAATAAAACAGACAGATCCGACTCATGAGTACTCGTATTGTTATTGATTTTATGCCCACTTTTGTCTTTGTTGTTCTTATATCGCGCCGCTGGAACGTTAAGAATTCTCCATTCCTTTTCAATGGCAATTAGCGACGTGTTTGTATGCCGTAATAGAAGTAAAGTTGTATAAGTTCCAAGTGCCACACACATAATGATAAAACTTGAAAATAAAATGTTTAGTTGAAATAAACTGCTTGACGTGTTTGAAATTTAATACTCCTCCTAACAGAAACTTGAGTTTTTCAAGCATGGCGCGGTGACCAAAATTATATTGCGCAAGGTAGTGCACCGAAAGTTAACCGATATTTAGTTGGGTTCTGTTGTGTACAGCTGCTCTGTAACACTTTGATCAACTGTAGTGCAATGTTTAAAGCACATGTATTCGGTCACTCTTATCACCAGGCTAAAACGGTATATGGCGTTTGCATAGCCAAACACGATTGGCTTATGTAGACATGTGCAATGTTTTATTGCCGTATTATGCTCGGGACAGCTGTAATGAATTCCCCAAAAATGGCTCATTTAAGCCCTTTTGAGATACTTAATGGCAGTAGTTCGCATCATCACTTTTAGCGCAGCGTTAACTTATAGCGATGTTCTCAAGTGCTTCGCAGTCTCAGGTTGCAATCAACATTCTTTGACTATCTTCCGCACGTTGCTACCAATTAAGCAATCTTACCAAGATTACAATACAAATTTGTAATCAAACACAGCTCTATCTGTGCCGCATGGCTCTGCGGGGCTGTCACAAAGGACTAAAAAAAATTGCCCCGTTATTTGGCGTTCTACTATCGCCCTGCACTGTACAGTTTAGCGGATCATTCTGGGACGTTGACTGCGCGTGCCCCTAAATGCCCCAATCAGAGCTTTGTTCTTAATTCCTCGCGCTAGGTGAGCACACGTCTGCTCCCCTAGCCCGGACGTGGCTGCGCATGGCTGTCCACGCTGCTGAGTGCAAACGCGGAGGTCCCGAGGATAACTGCGGCGAGTGCAAACGCTTGATGCGCACTGTCTTCAAGCGCGCCTTGCGTTAGAGGTCGAGTAGTATCAAGCTTCGAGGCCAGAGGCAGCACGAAGAATTGTACGCTCCCCAATACCGGTGCTCTCCATATGCCAGCGTTGTGACAGCGAGTGCTCGCGGTAATCGAGTGATATCTTTTCATTTTCCGTAGTGTGCGCTTGACACCATGCTTGTTGATCTAATTATTAAACGAATGTTTACTGCAATGTATACGACCTGTAAAACTAGAACAACGGTTTGTGTAGCAGTCTAGTATTTTCTATTGTAGCCAAAGTCACCCTTAGGGCGCAACTGCGATTTTTTTATGACAAAAATTACAATATTGACAGTGGGTACTTCTCACCGTATAATAAACCAGTCTTATATTATCCTGTTGCCACCAACTGTGGGAATCAATGTTATGCGAAGCATTATGCGCATAGCTTTATATACGTTTGCGGTTGCAATTTTTTTATTGTATGGTGCGAAAAGGGCTTGTACGACGGGGAATTCTGTGGGGGGATGTTAGAAGTGTCAGTGTGACAACGGCGGCGTGGAGGCGGTACGAGAACGACTGTGATACCACGACTGATTTATTACGCTTCCGTGATGAAACGTTACTGCCTATTCCATTACGATTTGGACCGAAAGCAGTGCACTGAGAAAATGACGCCGATTGTGCAGGCGGCCCTTAAAACCTTCCCTTCACTACACTGTAAAAAATTTCCGTAATTTTACGGAGGATTTCTGTCATTATACGGAGAACTGCAGATAAAAATACGGAAAGTATGTCATATTGCAAAAATACGGCAAAATCTGCCGTTAATATACGGAAAGTGCTCTCCGTATTCTGCTTTACGGACATTTTCACTGTAATCATATAACGGCTATACACTGTTTTGGACGAAACACTCAGAATTCCGTATTTTTGTTATGTGAACATCCGTATATTGTGAGAAAATTTAAGCTGTCTGAATGCGCGCTCGTACTCATAGTTTCAGCGAACAATACTTTATTGAACACGCAAACTGTAAGCATTATGAAGATGCGTACAAAATGTGAGAGGTAGCCTTCTACCAAAAGCTGCAATAACAGATCGTATAAATATATATACGCATCTTCTATTCCGGTCGCAGTTTGCCGCGCATATGGGCTTTGTAGCGCTGATCATATGCGCAAATATATGCGTGTTCTCGCAATGTTCTCAAATTAAGCGCTTTGTAGTTAATAACACAACATATATGTTTAAGTGAATGAAGAGCCGAGGACATACGGGCATACGTAAACAAGCTTGCGGCATTCAGGTGCTGGTGCACTGGGAATGACATTGGTGCTCTATACGCCAAAATTTGTGCGCACTCTAAATCAGTACCGAAACGCAGGGAGTGGTATAATGACCGTAACTGCGTTTACATTTGGCAATAAATGGTCTCGAAGGGGACTGGCGGCCTATAGATCCAAGTACAACGGTCGGAGGAAATTTTCGAATGCGGCAAACAATCCAAGTGTCAAAGGGCACTGCTGAACTGCAATGTAGTTGGTTGAACTCATTCCCATGATATTTACAAAATATCTCGTCTCTTACAATAAGTGCCGATTCATTGAGACAAATCGATTACGCATAATCTTCACTGTTCATGTGTTAATTCTTGCGATAATATGTAATCGCAAACATTTGGCGCTTCATCTTGAAACAAGACCGGTAAGCGCGCTCGTTCTTGTACGGTAGAATAAAGAACGCGAACATGCACCGACATGTGTGTAAACTACTGGAAGGTGACTGAAGATGAAGGATCTATTACCGTGCTAGTACTGTGTATACTGTCAAAAAGAAGAAAAAAATAATACGGAAAGAAAGAATGCCCAGTGTCGAGATGTAACGATTCAAGCTTTATTTCTTTTTGACCTAGAATGCAACACCATTAGTTCCATGTGCTTTATGCATGGGTAATGTTATGGCACAACTCATTATTTACCCGTTCATTACATGCACCAACCAGCCCAAATTATCCCTGTACTAGAGCTTATAGACGCATCGCAGTGAACTGCTTTGCACTTCATTGTAGCACAGGGGTTTGCTATCGCCAGTAGCGAATGCTTTGGTTGACCTCCCTGCCTTTCTGCTTTTTGAATTCTCTCTCCGTTTGTATAAAACGCACTAACTTGTGGGAGAGAAAGCGTTCTCCTCTTTTAGAATTCAATTAATTGTCAAGCAATTATATTGCAGTTCCAGTAACTAGAGCACAAATGCGAAAACAAAACCGATTCTGTTCGGTTCTCCGCGCTCAGAGTGCGGCACCAGGGGGCAGCGCGCGCTGCGCGTTGTTGTGCCATTACCACAAGCCCGGATTCCGAATCTGCAAGATGCAGAATTTATCCTGCGAGCGCCCAAATTCTCCCTTGAAAAGTCAAGATGCTGAGCCGTCAGGCAGAGGTGTCCTGCGGGAGAAGCCTCGGCTGGCAACTTGTTCAGACGTGTCGGCAAGTGCCAGACAGCCCGGCGCCGCACCTCCCTTTTCCTGGGGGTCACCGCGCGCGCGAACTTTGAACCGGGTGGCCAGCGCGGTCGCTGGTTGGACCTCTCGGACGACCGCCGAGTGCTGATTTGTATTGGGCCGTTTGAGTGACAATGGTTCCTCGGGGATTATAAAAGACGCGACGCGCCGCCTGAAAAACCGGATCCGCCAACCCACCGGCAGACAGTGTCGCTCCCGACTGGGGTGAGATGTGTCACGCGTTTTCGCCGGACGTCGCCGTGCGGGAACAGTCGCGTTTGTGTGAGCTCTCGGCCCCAGTGCCGATCCGATCTTGTCCTGTACAATGACCTGTATATAATGTATAAAATTCCTTTCGTTATTCTCATCGACGCCTGGCTCGGAGTCTTCGCTACCAACGCTCTGTCACGAAACGGGTGACGAGCGCTACGGGACCACAAAGTCGTAATCGTGGTGCAGCGGTGCAAAGTCGTAACAGCGGATGGCAGCTACGGGATTGACCGGCATCAGCTACCTCGGCGCGGTGAGTGCCTGAAGTTTACCTCAAACACCAGACTTTCTCTGACACAGATTATAGTAGCTTAGGGAAGGATTTGGTGTTGCATTGTGATAACCTTGTGTGTTTCAAGCCTAGTAAGAGTGTTTTGAAAACCAGGGGATGCTGAGAGGGTAAACAGGGCAGTGTGTGAAATACTTGCATATGTCTTACTAGTAGCATTATATTAGCGTACGGCAGGTATATTCAAAAAGGGTAAACAGCAGGAAGACAGTGTGAACGATGGAGAAGTACAAGGTCAAGGAACTTCTCCAAATTTGTGAGGAGTTGGGCATTGAGTTGGGCTCAACCAAAAGAAAGAATGCGATCCTTGAGGTCATCAGGACTGGGGACGTAACGGTTGAGGAAGCCGAAGAGGCCTGGGCGGATATCAATGAACGTCGGGAAAGGCAGGCAGAAAAGGAACGTCGCGAGGAGGAAAAGAGGGAGAAGGAACGTTGCGAGGAGGAAAGGAAAGTGAAGGAGCGTCGTGAGCACGAGCTTAACATGAAAGAGTTGGAGACCCGAAATAGCTCGCCGGCGCCTAGTCTCACTTCTAACGGTCCAAGAATACGCGATCAACTTCCACCCTTTGTCGTCGGAGAGGGTATGGCCAAATACCTCGTGAAATTTGAGCACGTGTGCGAACGGAATAGCATTGAGCGATCCCTCTGGGCACAGAATCTGTTAGCCTTGCTTCCTGGGGAGGCATCAGACGTAATAACTTGCTTATCGAAAGAGGCGTTTGAGAGCTACAGTGATGTGAAGGAAGCGCTACTGCGGAAGTACAAATTGTCGCCCGAAGCTTTCCGGCAGAGGTTCCGGTATGCAAAAAAAGGCAAGAAGTCGAATGTTGACTTCGCGTTTCGTCTAAAAGCCGACCTGGTGGAATGGCTGAAAAGCGAAGAGGTTTACGACGACCGCGACAAAATCGTCGAATGCATCGCGTTGGAGCAGTTCTACCGTTGCATTGATGAGGATGTCAGGCTCTGGCTGCAAGATAGGCTAAAGGAGGTTAAGCTAAACAAGGCAGCAGAGTTAGCGGAAGAGTATTACACCCGCCGCAGCTTGCACAGCAAGGCAGTGCGCGTAGAAAAAGCAGATAGGAGAGATGGGTTTTCCGGGAAGCCCGACGAACGGAAGCAAATCACGCGTCGCGAGTTTCGGAAAGACGAGTCCCTTACCAAACAAACTGTAAGGGAAGGACAGAATACATCTCAGAATGCTAACGATGGTCCCAAGCAGCGAAACGATACGACGCGTTCTTCTGAAAAACGGAAGCGGTTAACTTGCTACAATTGCAAAAAGCAAGGGCACATCGCTGCGAGCTGCCCAGAGAAAATTGCTTTTGCGACAATTCGGGAAACTAACAAAAACATACGACTATTGGAGCCATATATGCGGGAAATTAAGGTAAACGGCAAGAAGTGCCGAGCATTTCGAGACTCTGCAGCAACTATGGACGTTGTCCACCCGTCTTTCGTCTCCTCGAGTGATTTTACGGGAGAGTGCGCTTGGATACGGCAAGTGGCCGAGGAGGAGAGTGTCTGTTTACCGATCGCAACGGATACCATTGAAGGAGAGTTTGGGAAACTTAACACAGAAGCCGCTTTGTCTGCCGTCCTCCCGGAGCACTTTCCCTACCTCTTCTCAAATAGCTCGGAGCAGCTGCTGAAGGATCAGGGCAAATCATTCTTTGCCGACATGGCGTACATGGCGCTCACGCGATCCAAAGCGCTCCAGCTGTCGAGGGAACTTGACTTTGAGTCGGTGAGCGAACAGCGGTGCGACACACGGACTGATCAAGGTAACTTGAGTGGCGAGCAGGCACGGGAGAGGCAGAGCTCGGAGGCTGGCCTGGTCGAACGTGTCCTGGAAGTGACGGGGAGTGACGCGTCCCATGCTAGCCGAGATAAGGAAACGACGCCGCAGTTAGGCGACGCAGGCTCCCTACTCGCTCCGGTTTCCGCCAGCTGGCAGGAGCTGGCTGCAGTTGAAAGAGAAACCCTGATTCGCGAGCAAAAGGAAGACTGTTCAATAGCCGATCTGATGAAGAGCGTCAAACTGGGAGTGAAAAAAAAGAGGGTTTCATTTGACGAGGAATCGGGCTTATTGTACCGCCGCTACACGGATAAGCAGGGTCGCAAATATGAACAGCTTCTGATTCCTCGGAAATATCGCCGACAGTTACTGGAACTCGCGCACGAAAATGCGTGTGCAGGGCATCGTGGCTTGAAAAAGACCAAGGCTAGAATGGCTCAGGAGTTTTATTGGCCGTATTGTTGGAAGGATGTTGAACAATTCGTGCGCTCTTGCGAAACCTGCCAGAGAATCGGCAAATCCACTTACAAGTGGAAGGCACCGATGAAGTTGGTGCCAGTCATATCCGACCCTTTTAGGCGGCTAGTAATCGATATTGTAGGCCCTCTGCCAGAATCAACGAACGGTTCTAGGTATGTTCTGACCGCCCTGTGTGTCGCGACCAAGTTCCCCGAGGCAGTACCTCTTAAGGAGCTAAATTCTTCCCAGGTCGTGGACGCTCTGCTCTCAACGTTCGCACGCGTCGGGTTCCCTTCCGAGATTCAGTGCGACAATGGCAGCGTCTTCACCAGCTGCCTAACTTCTACTTTTTTGGAAAGATGTGGCATTAAGGTAGTGCACAGCTCCATCCATCACCCGCAATCTAACCCAGTAGAGCGTATGCACTCGGTGCTGAAGCGAATATTGAGAGCCCTGTGGTTTGAGCGTCACTGTGACTGGCAGGCCTGCATTCCCGCCGCTATGTTCGCCTCGAGATCGGCTCCCCATGAGAGCACCGGCTTTAGCCCCGCGGAGCTTGTATATGGCCGGAGCCTAAGAACTCCGTTGCGCATGCTGCGAGAGTCTTGGGAAGGCAGTGACGACGACCCAAATGTACGTCCTCGACCTCCTCCAGAGGCTCGGGAAAACCAAAGATCTTGTAGAGAGCCACATGAAGGCGGCGAAAACCTTGTCAAAGGAATACTACGACAAGTCAGCGAAAAAACGCACCTTCGAAGAAGGTAGCCAAGTGATGTTGCTGCGACCGTCGAAAAAAAACAAGCTCGAGGTTCATTGGGAGGGGCCCGCAAAGGTTGTAACTAAGCTTTCCGATACCAACTACGAAGTTAAATTAGGGAAACGGCCCAACAAAATTTACCACAGTAACTTGATGAAACCCTACATTCAGCGTCGCGGGATTATAAGCATGACGATAAATGCTGACGATGAGGAAGGGGCCGAAATCCTGACGACGGCTGATATGAAGGTGTGTGGTTTAGAGCTAATGGTGGAACAGCTGACGTTGGAAGCGCGTCTAAAGGCCCGTTTATAGTCCGACGTTATCGGCGCGCTGGCGAGCGTCGTTCATGGTCAGTCACGCTACGTCGGTTGCGCTGCGCCAGCCGAGATGCCATCCCCTCTATACTTCAACGCGCGCGCCGCCGGCTGCTATCTTCGGAGCATGCGCAGAAGGTTCGCCAAGTCGCGCGCCGTCCGCAAAAGCCGTCTGCGGAGTTGTGTTGGCGCCTTTTAGAGCGCAGCTCTTTGGCGTCCGTTCCTGGGTTTCGCGTCGGCGTTGTCGTCGGCCTCGTAACCAGCTCCGCCCCCCTTCGCTGGAGTGGGAGACGAAGGACGCGAGCCGCGAATGGCGGAGACCAATGAGAGCGGCCCCTTCAGTGACGTGCGCGCGCGATGCTGGTGTCATGCGGACCCTCCTTACGGCTCGATGCGCACTCGTGTCTGGTCTCAGCCGATCCGCTCGTTTCGTACTATCGTCTGCTCGCGCCACAGCTCTCGCCCGCGCCTGTTTGGTTCTGTTGGGTCGGTCTCGTTCGCGCTTGTTTTGGTTGTTATTGTGTGAGATTGTTTCTTAATCTGATTGTATGCGCTATGCGAATTGTATAGTACTTTCTGGAAGCCATGCGGCACCAGCGATCACACTGGAACCTTTGACGAGTCATGTATAAACGCCGGCTCGCTTGATCCGCAGATTTTCGACCATTACCGACTCTGCTACATGTCTCTCTTAAATTCTTTGCTTCAAAATATCGCGAAATGGAAACACGTATAGAGCTGCGCTCAAATTTCGCATTAGGGAGTATCGTAATCGTCGGATCATTTTTTTCTTCGCGCGCAATGCATTGTGGTGCGAGAGTTCCGCCGACTTCGACGCGCGAATGGCTCCGGAGCCAAATCGGCGCCGGGCCCGTCGGGGCGCGTTGGAAGCCGCCGGTTACGTTAGCTGCGCCGGTGCGCCCGACTATAGAGGTGTCGTTTTCGCCGACGTGACGTAGCGTGCGCGCGCGCGCGCGCGCGCGTGCGTTACGTCGGACTATAAACGGCCCTTAAGTGCCGCCCAAAAGGAGGATTTAAAGGGAATCGTTTCAGAGTTTAGGGAGGTTCTTTCGAACCGTCCCGGAAGAACGACGGTCCTAGAGCATGACATCGAGTTAACCTCTGATCAACCGATCCGCAGTAAACCGTGCCGTTGTTCGACCGTGCAGAAACAAATCATGGCTGAGGAGATTCAGCGCATGCGTGACTTGTGGGTTATAGTACCAAGTGAGAGCGACTACACGTCGCCCTTGATACTAGTCCAGGCTCCAGGAAAAGATCCGAGGCCATGTGTCGATTACCGGCGTCTGAACGCGATAACCCGAGATCAGACGTATCCGATACCGAACCTGGAAGAAAGGGTAGAGACAGTGTCGAAGGCGAAGTATATATCTACCCTGGATCTCGTGCGAGGCTATTGGCAAGTACCCCTTACGGAACGGGCTAGCCGCTATGCCGCCTTCGTTTCCCCGCTTGGAACATTCCGGCCACTCATGTTGAGCTTCGGCCTCAAAAACGCGCCGTATTGTTTCTCTAGCCTGATGGACAGAGTGCTTCATGGTTTAGGCGAGTTCGCGTTGCCGTACCTCGATGATGTTGCCATATTTTCGGACACTTGGGAATCACATCTGGAGCACTTGCGAGTTGTGTTGAGCCGGTTGAAAGAGGCAGGTCTTACTGTGAAACCAGATAAATGTCACCTAGGTTGCGGTGAAGTGACTTATTTGGGCCATGTGGTGGGGCGCGGCCGGCGTAGACCGTCCGACATCAAAGTAGCTGCTGTTTTGAACTATCCCCGGCCAACCACGAAGACAGATATACGGGCCTTTTTAGGTTTAGCTGGATATTACCAACACTATGTGAGAGACTACTCTGACCTTGCCAGCCCGCTAACCGACGCACTTCGGAAATCGGAGCCCGTTAAAGTGACGTGGGACTCAAAGAAAGAAAATGCGTTCCAAATCCTGAAGCGAGCATTAAGCCATAAGCCGGTCCTGACGGCACCAGACTTTTCGAAAGGTTTCATCATTCAATGCGACGCGAGTGATCGCGGCATGGGAGCGGTACTATGCCAAGATGCTAGTGGTCATGAACGACCAATTTTGTATTTAAGTCGCAAACTAAGTTGTAGAGAAGAGGCATACAGCCAGCACCTCTGAGAAAGAGTGCGCCTGCGTTGTGTGGGCCGTTTAGAAGCTGGCTTGTTATGTCTCCGGTTCTAAGTTTGTTGTGGAAACAGACCATTGCCCTCTAACTTGGTTAAGTAGCATGTCCTCTAAAAGCGGCCGTTTGCTGAGATGGAGCATGACCCTACAGCAGCACAGCCTCGTTGTCCGTTATAAGAAGGGAAGGTTGAACGCGAACGCTGATGCTCTAAGTCGTGCATTCTAGGCCTCGCTTCTTTCAAGTGGCCTACTCGTTCCTGCTCGTTACTTACCTTCTCTTACTTCGCGACGACCTGTCCTGTTCACAGGGAAATCGGGGTAAAAATGAATGACCTCATTTGCTTCCTCAGTAGTATGTTTTCGGTCCAAGTGATTTCAAGGGGACCATTCTATTTGTCATTAATATTGCTGATTATTAATTGTTTCTATTTTGGTGTGTTGTTAATTTCAAAACTGGTTGTTTGAGCCTTGTGTGCTAGATCGTACACCTGCCTCTTGTTGCAGCGGGAGCAAAAGGGGGATACCGATTTAGTTAGGTTGATTTGGATTATGGCCTTGTCTGGTGTTTGACGGGAGACAGAGGACACTTGTTCGTGTTGGGTGTTGCCTTTTGCCGGTCGGTTTCGCAAGCTGCAGAACGACCAACCGGGACCAGTGGCGAGAAGCAAGGTCTTAGGAACGACCCGAGCGGAGCTCGTCAAGGTACCTTGGCGACGACGCGGTGAGCAGAGCTCCTGTCCTGGCGAGTCGGACCTGGGCACGTGAAGTTACCTGGCGTCCCGACACGACGTGAACTTGGACGAGCCTGACGAACGTGCGCGCCTGGCATCCGAGCCACGTGGAGGCAGCTCGTCTTCCCGGCGCCTTATCTGAGGGCGGGGATGCTGTTGTGCCATTACCACAAGCCCGGATTCCGAATCTGCAGGATGCAGAATTTATCCTGCGAGCGCACAAATTCTCCCTTGAAAAGTCAAGATGCTGAGCCGTCAGGCAGAGGTGTCCTGCAGGAGAAGCCTCCGCTGGCAACTTGTTCAGACGTGTCAGCAAGTGCCAGACAGCTCGGCGCCGCACCTCCCTTTTCCTGGGGGTCACCGCGCGCGCGAACTGTGAACCGGGAGGCCAACGCGGTCGCTGGTTGGACCTCTCGGACGACCGCCGAGTGCTGACTTTGTATTGGGCCGTTTGAGTGACAATGGTTCCTCGGGGATTATAAGACGCGACGCGCCGCCTGAAAAACCGGATCCACCGACCCACCGGGAGACAGTGTCGCTCCCGACTGGGGTGAGATGTGTCACGCGTTTTCGCCGGACGTCGCCGTGTGGGAACAGTCGCGTTTGTGTGAGCTCTCGGCCCCAGTGCCTATCCGATCTTGTCCTGTATATTGACCTGTATATAATGTATAAAATCCCTTTCGTTATTCTCATCGACGCCTGGCTCGGAGTCTTCGCTACCAACGCTCTGTCACGAAACGTGTGACGAGCGCTACGGGACCACAAAGTCGTAATCGTGGTGCAGCGGTGCAAAGTCGTAACAGCGTCCGTTAGGAGTGGCGGACGGAGCTGCATATGTGTAGTCAGCCGGCATTTTTCGAGTCGTGTTGTAAATGTGGTTAATTCGCCGTAGATATCTCTTGATTTGTACTCAAGAGTGGAGCAAGACCCCAAGGAAGAGAGATTGACACATCGGGAGCGAAGAACAGAAATGATGGATGGTTACGCTGCTTGGGTCTCGGCACGTTCGAATTGGCAAAGTTCCGAATTTGTCGCTGTGTTCTGTACGCTTGTGCGCTCGTCATTTGCCGTCATCGCGCGGAGATGTTTGCGCTGGATGTCTTTCACTTCGTGTACAAAACTCTGCACGCTGCGGCATCGAAGAAGTCGTCCTGTGATTAGGTGCACGTTTGCGCTTGGACACGGATAGCCTGCTTGCTCTCAAAGGGTGTTCAACAGTCTACGCACGCTCGTAACTTGCTCATGAGGTATGCCCATTTGAATCTTATTTGGTTTGCATAACGTAGGTGTTAAAATGATGTGTGGTAAGCCGGTGTCGCGAACAGAAATATTGTTTCAAAAGACCACTATGCAACGTCTTAGGGCAAAAATGACGCATAAATGGGGAAAGGGATCACCCTATCTTTTCAGATCGATTCCAGTCGTAGTGCGATTGGCTCGATCGCAATTTCCGTGAGGTACTTCTAACCTTTTGTTCACTCGCGTTAAAAGCGTAGAAGAAAACTGCGTTCAGTTGAGCTCTTGTATTGACGCTTATATTGGCTTGAGAGCATACTGTATCCGATACAAGAACTTCTGTTAAAATACGGAAATAAACGTTCGAGGCAATAGCAGTCGCTCACTGCCTGTGGTCGTTACTTTCTTGCTTGGGTGCACGTTTTAATTGTGACCAGAAGAAAAAGTTCTTTGCTGTGGCTTCTCTGCTGTGTTTTCTTGGTGCAACTTTTTGCGGTGCAGCAAGACGTGTTCCTTCGAGTGATGTCTGGGCAGTCAAGGCATTCGTGTCAGTAAGCAAGCAGTAAACGGCGTATCAGTGCGAAAAAATTTGGACATACAAGAGAAGCGAATGGTATCATCATTGACCCTTTTATTTTACGAATAATTAAGTTGTATTACTAAAGCGGAGAGTGGATATGCATGAAAGTCAGATTGTATTGATACTCAGCAAAAACAAGGTAACTTATCATTACTAATCAATCCTTTTCTTTTACTGAAAGGCAAGTTGCTGTTGTGCTGGAGCTGAGAAGAGGTCTGCTGCCTGCAATGGGTCCATCTCTCTCAAGTTATTGCAGTATTGTAGCTCTCAAGGTGAATGGATTTTTTTTCTCTCAGCTATTTGCCACCTGAATCATGACCGTTTACTTAGCTGTGTAGGTGATCACTGTTAGTGACATTGGAGTGCTGCTGGACCAGCACTCCTTTATGATTGCAACGCATATGACGGAGTGCAGCTGTGGCAGTATGCATAGGTGTTAATCCATAAGCCAAATTAGGTTCTTTGAGGTAATATGTTAATATATTGATGACATTGGATTGTGGTCTAGCAGGCAAAAATGCTAAACAATAATAAATTTTAATTTGCACTTGGTAAGATGTGCAAGCAATTCAGGCTGTTATACATGAAATCGGACATTGGTAGATGTCATCTACAGTGCTGCAGTCCTGAATTGCTTCAGAGTTGAGTGATACCACTGTAATTTCTCTGTAGAGCATGCAGCACAGTTTGGCATTGAGGGAGGCTGACATCAACAGGCGTCTACTTACTGTGAAGTTCAAATGAGGTGTTACTGTTAGGGTGACTATATATAATTTATGGTTTAATTCTAATCTTGTGTCAGGCAGACATAGTTTACCCACTTGGTTAAACAATAGAGATGTAATATCTATGTATACAAGTATTACCCATTCATTTATGCCATTTAGACAATGGCAGAAATGCGCGGGTAATACTTGTGTACATAGACAATACATCACTATTGTTTAACCAAGCGGTGCCCCTGCATGCTAAATTTTACAGGGCTATTATTAAGTAATGTCAGCTTTTGTTGTAACATTAAGGCACCTATTATATTATTACAGATTACCACCATTGTGCACCATCATAGTGTGATATTTACACTAAATGTATTTGACTTTGCTATAAAACCCTGCACAGCGGTGCATCATGAAATTTTTTTTATAGTTTCTGGCCTCAGAATGCACTTCACGTTATATTCTTGTTTGCAACAAGACTATAATGCAGGTTTCTTTCCTTATGTTTTGTGGCACTTCAAACTGCGGCAAGCTAAACCACTGGGCAGCAATACTGGAATCCCTACTGCGTGTGGAGCTGTCTTCAAACACACACAAGGAATACATCATTGCTTTTTTAGTACAAAACAACGGACACAAGAAAGACGACAGAACAAGGCGCTACTCCCAACTGACATCACTTTATTGCGCCCCTCCTTTGTAGACAGCAGAATCTAGAAGAACATGCGCTGTGAACACCATGTGCAGGAACCACCAACATCTGATCAAAAAAGCACACTCATGCGACAGAATCCAAAAAAACATTGAGCACTGTACAAGGTTAAAGAAAGCACACTAATGCGCTGTATGAAGAAATCTTCCGATAACTCTCTGGCGGTGGTATCACGGCTCTTCTTCAAAATCGTAGTATCACGAAACATTGCGAACCTAAGTGATCCATACCAACAGGCACAGGTTTCCATTTGGCTCAACGTTGTAAAATATGGAAGTGCAAAGCCATGTTTTGTGATACTAAGATTTTGAAAAAGTGCTGTGATACCACCGCCCGAGAGTTATCGGAAGCTTTCTTCATACAGTCATTGGGGTCACAGTGCATTAGTGTGCCTTCTTTAACCTTGTGCAGTACTCAATATGGTTTTTGGATCCCGTCGCATGAGTACGCTCTTGTGATTGGTTCTTGGTGGTCTCTGCACATGGTGCTCACTGCGCATGCTCTTCTAGATTCTACTATTTATAAAGGAGCGACGCAATAAAGTGATGTCAGTTGAGTGTAGCGCCTTGTGCTGGTCGTCTTTCTTGTGCTCATTGTTCTGCGCTTAACAAAGTATTTATGGATTCACACCAACTAGCCGGCCAACACATTGTGTTGCGGGCACTTCTGAAGTACTGTCTGTCCAATAACCTTGGTGGCATGGAAGCGCCGTCCACTTCTATGCGTTGCTTTCTGTTTCATTGTGGCATCACATCACATTATAATCATAATGTTTATGTACTTTTTCCAAGAGACCCATATTCCTATCCTTGTGTTATATTTGCTGTCGCATTATTTATGTGCAAATGACCAGTGCTCCAAGCTCCATTTTATCGCAAAATAAACTACTGGTACCTAAACAGTTCTGTATATCAGAAAACCAAAGCTGAACCGCCGAACAGTACCAAGCGGCAGCCTTAGTGCAGTGTCAAGTAGTCAGATTTTATTGGTCATGCAGAGGTGCACAGGATAGCTTTTATTACTTGCTGAATAATTAAGCTGTGTGAAAACTGAGTATTTATGTAGCTTCAACCACATGCTATTGGCCATTGCTCCTGCCCTCATCAAATGTGGAAGATTATCACGGTATTTCCTATTCTCTTTTTCCTTAATACAGTGGGATTACTGCATGCATAAGTAGGAAACGGATCACATAGGCAATCAAAAGCCAACAATGTGTAAACTTGGAACATTGATTGTACAGTTTGATGACCCAGAATAAGTAGAAATACACCATAAATGATTGACAACTAACTTTTACTTGACACAGGGCTAGAGCATACAGTAAGCATACTGTATGCTCATGCGGTGTCACATCAATTTAAATTTTAGTGTAGCTTTACAGGGTGCGCTTCTATTGTTGCATTCTGTCAGAGGAATGGTAATGTTTCGCGTGTATAGCAACTAGACTGTCTATATACAGTAGTAAAAATGTGTTAACTGTGTTTTTTAATGATTTGATAGAATGTGTAGAACAATAAAGCCATACAATCAACGCACACTGATGTGAATTTCTCTGCACATGTTGCAGGTTCGAAAAAAGTATGGTGGAAGCTGTTGCCAAGGTTCCGACCAGAAAAGACAGCCAGTATAAAAGGGTCCACGCCACTGATCTCTACTACAGGGGACAAACAGCACATCGTGCGCACTCGACTGAAGCCGGCCTTGTCCCGCAAGTTGGTGCTTCACAACTTTGCGGCACCACTTTCTTGCACGAGTGTGTGGCATTTCTTCCCCTAACATGCCTGCCTGATGTGCCATAAACTACCCAAGCAGTGTTTCGAGGTGTCCAGAATTTTTCCATTGTAGTGTCTACAGTGTCGCTAACATAAGTGGCGTGCAATGGAAACACTGGTAAATCAGAAAAAACTTGATGTAAGAGAACACTATCGTATACGGGTTCAGATTGTCATAAAAGCGCTTGCCAGACATGTAGAGACCTCCTAAAAAGTGAAAAACCATGAAGAAAAGTTTTTCGGCAGCAATATTATCTGATCGCACGCACTAGTTAGTCCACCATATGCCCTGCTTCCAGGACAAGCGACTGCATGACATCGCATTTCCACTGGCTTCACCTGCATCCGGTGCGGTGTGCTGCATCCAGCGAAACATGTTAGAAATCAGTGGTGCACAGTGTTTTCTGTCCCCTTTCTCGACGCCTACTGAACACACGTTAAACTGTTTCCAAAGCAGAAAAACAGAGGGAAAGGGCTCTGAACACATTGCATTTTAAAGTGGCTGGTACTGGGTAACGCAAGTACTGTGGCATAGTAGGTTTGCACCAGGCAACCTGGGCGCCCAAAAAGGCTGCTGTTTACTTGCAAATGACCAACGTATTGTGAGCATGTTGAAGTTCTTTTTTTTATTCTCATCGCTTATTTAGCTAGTGGAGAGAGCTTTCACAACTGAAGAAGCCTTGGAAGCATGAAACATTTCAAAAAACCAGCTTCAGTATATCGTGTCTGCATCACAATTTCATGGCTGCATAAGTAAACCCTATGGTTACCATGTAAGAGAGTTCATGATGTTTGCCATGCATTACCCACTTTATTTACAGGTCAACCCTATCTTGAGATTTAAGCTGATGTTGCGTTCAAAGAAATTATGGCCAAGAGCCAGCTTTTGAGAATACAGATTGAGCTTGACAGATTAAACACCAGAACAAGTCATTGAGGATTTCAGATCAAGAATCTTCAAAGGCCAGTTCATTTAGTGGTGTTAATATTCTGCTCGAAGTTGTTGATTGTTACGTTCATATGGTGCCCAAGCATTGCGGTAACAACTTCACTTGGAGTACATAGCAAGGGTGTATTCAATGTAAGCTGCTGGCTTTTTTTCTGTGTTTTCAAAAACTGGTTTCTTGTTCAGTTTAAATTTTCAAATTTTGCATTTTTTATTAGGTGTTGTGTCCTGTTTCCTTTTCCTGCAGCTTCTTAGTTAAACATCTGAATAGTGAACACAACTTGACCTTTTGCTTGATTGTCTAGATTACATGCCCTCGATGCAAAACAATTTCACTTCAAAACTGCTTGTACCATACTGAAAGAATAACTTTAAGCAGCCATAGCCACCAATAACACGCAAGAGATAATTATGAAAATTTTAATGTTTTTTGATCTACAGGGTGCCTTAACTATCATGCACCAAGATTTGGAAATATGTAAATGCGATGTAACTAGACAAAATGAAGGTAATGTTTGCCATCGCTTGGAGATACTCTGATTATGTTGTGCATTCTGCCTAATTACATAATTCTTAATTAGTTAATAAATATCTCAAATAATTCAATGAAATGTGTCAATGAAAAGTTGTAGAGCAATATGAAAGCCTCCTGATACACTTTTTTGTTACTGTTACTCATGGTGTGCTACATAAAAGTGTTTTTCCAAGGAATAAGCCTGCAAATACACATAAAGTGTCTTGAGTGGCCAGTCATGTGTCAGTTTTGGGGTGCAAAGCCACGAATACAACTTAAATGGGTTCTTTTAAGAAAGAGACTTAGCTCAGCAAATTATCTTTCTTTGTGCAGCCTGTGGAGACAAGGTTTTTTTAGACATGGCCATGGCCCTCAAGGAAGATGCCGAGGCCACAGGCAGTCACTCCAGTGACCGTGAAAAGGTCCCCTGGGGCACAAGTCTGGTTTGGCACCCCCACCTTTCTCCTGCAGCTTTTCTGTCTACTTAGCTAACCAGGTGGGTCAATGATGGCAAAGGGAAAAAAGAATCAACAGCATCAAACGCAGAACTTGCTCAAGCTCAATGCATTTTTGGTGTGAAGTTTTTCTCTTATCATTTATCAAAAAACGGGTAATAAGTATGATATGGTCTTCATACGGACACCTCTTTCCCACAGAGAATTAGCAGTAAAAAAAGCAGCTTATGAAGGCTTGAATATTAGCTCGGATGATGTGGCATAGATAGGATAATGATTATGAATGTTTCTAATGAAGGTAGTGGTAGTAGAGTGAATAATCATAGTTTATATGTAGATTAAAAGACATTTCGTTCCAATGCCAGAATTTTAAATCATCCCAAATAATTCTTGCATTTTATAGTCTATGCTCATTGAGTGACAGTGCTTCTTGATGCTTGCTTCTTGATGACATCATTCTTATGCTGCATAATTCACCTGTTATAAATTCCCTATTTCTCCCGTTCAAGCAACTTTACATTCATCATAAGAAACCTCGTAGATGAGTCCCAGAAACTTGCTGATGAGATTAGGGGGCGACGTGTACCCCAGGCTTAGATATGCATTCAAGAGCCTCATATCTTGCAAATGTTAGAAATACTCCTGCTAAGCAAGTTCTTGGTGTCATACAAGGCTATTTGTAAATACGAATTTGCCTAAATTTAGAAAACAGTCAATCGAAAACATGTCAAGCGATATCGCTGACGATACACACACATTCCAGCTGAACTAATTACAAATAAATATAGCACCAAATGCAGAATCATCGGCATGATGCCATTCTTTCAGTGGAATAAAATCTGTCCTGCGTTGTAAATCTGGAATGCATTATAATCCAGACTACTAAATACTTATGAGGGTTGTGACGTAAAATATGCATGTATTTATTCCTCGTTTTTTTTTATTTTAAGACCCGATAATGCTTAAACAGCAGTGAAAGAACTGAGATCACATTACCTAATACTTTATATTCCTCCAGAAATCCGTTTCTCTGCCGATCGCAGCATTCGACACTAACGAGAAGGCACATAACGCTTAGGTTGGTGCTATTCACTTTGATTGTTTGGGAACGAAACCCATAATGTACATGTTATGGCCCTACGTGTCATTACGTTTGAACAACAAAAAGGTAGGGGGTTTGCATTTTGCAAAACTGCATGGAGGATTTTACTGTGTGCAGTTAAAATTAGGAACCTTCCCAGCTCATACTAAATGCATTCTCCAAAGCTTTAGGTTATACAGGTGCACTACTTTACGCAGAACACACTCTTTTCCCTCGTCACGGCCCACACTCTTAGGCAGAGTTACACCCTTTGAAGTGCCCCTTCTTCCACACAACGATAATTGTCATCTGCCTTTATGCATTTCCTTTCTTTAACGCTGCGAGCACTGTGCTTTCCAGTAACGAACGGCATGTGCGTTATCAGCATGATAGCATTCCCGACAGCAACGTAGCGGGTGTGGCGTTTTCAAGAAAGGAAACGCATCAAGGCAGATAACGATTATTGCTGTGTGGCAGAGGGGACACTCCAAAGGGTGTAACTTTGCCTAAGAGTGCAGGTGGTGATTCAGATTCTTCAAAGGTGTTTCATTGTATGGGATGGTACATCGCGCTTCACTTATTTGCAGAATATTGCATTCCAATTGTTTCATATGGGATAAATCCATTAGAGAGGTTTAGCTTGTCCTAAATTAATACAGCTGTGTACTGGTAAACTGGCCGCAGCTTGCAGTGCTTGTGGAAAAACAATTGTAACTGCCATATTATATGTAACTGCTAGTGCACAGGCATCGGCAGCAGCAATCGTTAGGGTACACTTGTTGTTTCTTCTATTCTGGGGTATGCATCCTCCACCAGAAAGTATTTTTTTCGTCTTCCTCTTCTACGATATTGAAATGTGAAATGGGGTGTAATTTGTAGGGTATACTCTTGCATAAACTTCATGAGCATTTATTCTTGTCTGTGCCACAGATCATTGTTGCTACCACTGTAAAAGCAGGGTACCTGCTTACAGCACCCGTAGGGAACAATCCGTGAATCTTTAACGAACAGTAAGGATCATGAATAATCGAATAATTTTTAGTAATTTTCAACAAATTTAGCACTCATTGCTTTCCACTATGGTGTTTTTCAACCTCTAATGTTGACACAAGGTTTGACTGCAGGATGTCATTTTGTGTGAAAGAGTGCACTTGTGCGCATAACACCTCATCGTCACCATTCTGCTGCACAGAATGTCATTAGCTTTCGTATGCATTGCTCACTATCTCACAAACCGGTTGTTCCTTTGTTAGTTGGAATGTAGCATTTATGTAAAGCACATTTGATGTTCTAACAAAAAGCATTGTGCCCTCTTATCCCCTAATTCTCCTCACTTGATGCCTAGTGTTGTAATAGCATGGTTGACACCATGAGAGTCAGTGTGGTGAATAATTGTGTCTGGTGGGGTAGGGGGTGTACGTTAACTTAAGCAACTTTTCCAGACGACTTGAATCAGTATTGTGGAATGCTGGTTTTTTTTTCAATCAGTGTTACCAAGTTTCACTTTGGTTGTGGCAATCAGTATAATGTAGTTCGCTAGCACTCCTGCCAACACATATAATTTGCAGGCATCTGTGTTGAAAAAAAGACCAGCTAATGGTTTGCCAAGAGCTAAGGTCCATTTAGACCAATAAGTTTTGAACTTACACCGGTGGAAATAACTGGTGAATGAAAGCACACCCAGGAGAACTGACCCTAATATTTTCTTTCATTATAACACTGCTGAAACTTTGAACTGCATTTGAACTGGCTTGTTTAAAAAATGACCCATTTCCTTGTTCAAGTAAGACAAAGGTTCCACAGGAAGACAGAAACTTGAAGCTGTCAACAGTAGCATGAATATAAACAGCGCTCGACGTTTTGCAATCTTGCACCTGGTTATATTATCCATCCCATTTTTTTTCCACAGGCTGTTCTTTACTGTTTTATGGTCATACCCCGTTTAATTTTAATGTCCCTATTTTTTAATATTTCGTAATATATATTTTCTTCATCGGCTTTCAAACAAATATATATTCATAATGTGCCTTCATTTACTATTTGCAGTGATCTTAACCAGATGCATCTTGATAAAAAATTTATTTTACTTAATTCTTCGTTTTCCTTTTCCAAAAGTACAAACTGTTTATCTTGATACCTATTTTGTCTTCTGGGAAGATTAGGTCTACTGGATTAATGACTGCTTACATGGGTACATCGTTTTCTGTTTTGGTCACCCCTACTCTTGGCAAGTACTGACAGCATTGCTCATACCCGCTCCATCACAATCACCACTGCTAAGCACACCCTTCCTTCCTTTATTTTAACACTTTGGCTTCTCTTGACCTATTATGTGCACTAGCTACTTCTCCCCCAATGAGGCTAGGGGCCAGTGAGATATGCAAAATCCAAAACAACACAGCCAAGGAAAACATTTGCTACCCTAATGACAAGCACCTATGTCGAAATGTTGGCTACAGCAACATCCCTTGTTCCAACAATGTTGATCTACTTACATGTTTTTCTAACACAGAAGTTACTGCTTTGTCGTGTTCTGTGATTATACTTTTTTGCCGCTTTCTTTAGAATGGATATTCACAAATACTTTTTGTTTCTCCTAACAGCAGCAAGTTTATCCTTGCAATCGTTTGGAGTCAAGAACAACTTTCACCAGGAAGGAGTGCAAGACGAGTGATTCAAGAAAACAAAGTTGCTTCAGTGATCTAAGAACTTGAGGACTGAAATGTTGCACCTTTTTGTATATATGCTATGCAGTGCATTCATATCACAAAGTGCAGTGTTTTATCTCTGCAGCCATGTCAGCGTGTTGGCAAGACAATTTTCTCAATGGTGACCTGCTGCTTTGACTATGAGCTGCCTTCATGACATTTGCATTAAAGGAGATGTACTATCGTGGACAAAAGTACCCTGGAAGTGCGAGCGTTGGCCAAATTGCATTTCTGCTCAAGACCGCTGAAAACAGTGGGTCACGAATGCACATTCTGAACGCAGATGGTGGCACGGCTGATCCCAGCAAATAGCACACCAATAAAATTCGGTCGACTCTCGCACGTCTTGGGCAATTTTGTCCCCGATGGCACATTCTTCGAATAATGAATATGCTCTGCAAGATGAAATACGGGAAGCACCTGTAATTGAACGGATATAGTACAGATTTAGCATACGGAGTGTTTCGTTTTCTGAATACGGCAAGCACCTGTATTTTAACGGTTATAGTGCAGATTCAGCATACAGTGTGTTCCGTTTTCTGAATACGAGAAGCACCGTACTTTAATGGTCATAGTACAGATTCAGAATACAGAGTCTTCCGTTTTCTAGATACAGAAGCACTCGTATCTTGTATTACGGTCTCTCTTTTACAGTTGTCCGTTCTACGGAAATGACCGTTCTTAATTTACGGAAGAGTGTTCGGTCACAAATTACCAACAAATTTTCTGTAAAGTAAGGCAAATATTTTTTTTTACAGTGTAGTGTTCCACTGGGACAGATGGAGGAAGATTGTGCGCTCATGCAACAAGAGAAAAAAAATGGCGATATGCGACGATGCGCCTATCATCTCAAAGCGCTAGCTTGAACCGAAGAACAAGTTTGGTAATGTTGTTATTCGCTCCAGCCATGCATGCGTCAGTTGCCTTTGGGAAAATCTGCGGTGGCTTACCAGTTATGGTATTGCGCTGCTAAGCACGAGGTTGCTGAAGCCAATCGAGAGGCGTCCGCATTTCGACAAGGGCGAACTGCAATAACGCCCGTGTCTCGGGCGTTATTGTTCTATCTTGTTCTATCTGTTGTTCTATCTGTTGTTCTATCTGTTGTTCTATCTGTTCTATCTGTTCTATCTTGTTCTATCTTGTTCTATCTGTTGTTCTATCTTGTTCTAACTGTTCTATCTTGTGTGAACATCCTGCACAACATAGAGCACGTCTTTGTTAAGCCACGCCTGCAGATCGTTCAGTCTTTTCTGTGCCCTAGGCCTATGCTTGTAGTTCCCTACGATCGCTTTTGCCTTCATGCAGAGTCTGTTGATTGACGGAGTACACGACATTTCTTTGCTCATCACCATGTGCAGAGTGTGCGCAAAGCAGGCTCGCTGGAGCCAAGGCAATCTCCTGGCAGCCGCTCGGATATTGCAGCCGCTGGGATATTGCAGCCGCAGGGATATTGCGGCCGCTGTTCGTCACAATGTACTCCGCACAGTCGATTGGTGTCTGCCAGTCGGTGCATAGCTGCTCCAATGAAGCAGTATGTTCACAGACGTACGACTCTCCGGCATATGTCGCGTGTTCAAAGTGAACTTTTTCATGTCGAACTTCACCGCACGAAAATGACGCGTGAGCCTTACAATACCCTCGTTGACACACGACGTCCAGATATGGCTCGCAATAGCGAGAGTGCTTCGTCCGTGTTCAAGTGACGAGCACACGCGGGACGAGCACACGCGACAATTTGGTTCGATATGGCTGACTGTAGCACGACTGTACAGCTGCTTCGACCAGTGCTTTGAACTGATGTGGCAGTTATAGTGAAGAAATAAATGCTGCCACATTCTGATAAAGTGCGTTTTCTTTCTTATGAGCCTATGACTGCTGTCTCTGCTTAAGTATATCATCCAGTGTCGGTTAATTCTTCATCGGAGAGTTTGCGGTGGCCTCTTTTTTGTACTGTTCCATCAACAAAGGCTGCTGTTGCATGTAATCTTGAATAGTAGTGGTTATTCCCGTTGGCATTTTAAGAACATGTTCGCACGACCTGCACCGAGCTGTTGACGGCGAGGGCTTTGTGTATTGGCGCCAAAGGAGGCTTCTCCCGGCTTTCTTTTCTTGCTTGCTCGGTGGCTCGTCATCTGCAGTTGATGTTATTCTTGGAGAACACGCCTGATCGAGGCCTGTGTCAGCACTGAGATAGTTGTAAATATCACAGTGGCGAAGTTAGCGTGTTTTGCGTTTCTCTCACGGAGAAGCGGCGCAGCAGCTAGCAAAGAACCGGCGATTACATGAGAAAAGCGGGAACAGAAGGCGGGACTCGTCGATGGCGATGCAACGTTCTCCTCAGACGTATTTTTTTGTGTTTAATTTCCAAACATCTTAAGATTCTCCAGGTAACGCTTTTGGGATACATATTTTATCGCATATAGTTACAAAGCTCTACAGGACATCATATATGATTATGAAAGAGCCATTCAATAAACGTTGGTAAAGAGACACTGAAACTGATCGTGTCTCACAAGCGTCATGCAGATAGACTGAAACAGCATGCAAATATTGAGCCGGTCATGTGAAGTTCTCAGAGAATAAACATGTTCTGTGGAGAAAGCGGAGCAAGCATATAATTCGTTATTTGTTCAGTTATTCCGTCTGTCAGAATATTCGCCGTTGTACCGTTAATCGGCCCTCTTCGAATATTCGGGAATTTCCAAATATGCATTTCTCTAATCGAATACGCTTCGAATAAGGAATATTCACACACCCCTAGTGGAAACCCATTCGTGTACACAAACTGACGAAAATCTGAAATTCGTGATTTTAGCCCTCTGGCGTTCCACTTGTTAACGGACGCTGCCTTGCATTCTTTTCTGAAGAATGGGGTATGGGTAAGCATCTGCCTAGTTGAAGGATTCAGGCACTGGGCTTAAGGCGTCTAGCACTTTAAGTGCGGTTCGAGCCAACGGTGTCCCCATGTCCACTAAAATCGCTCGAATGGTCTCCATGAGGGAACGGAGCACCAAGATAACTTGACGAGGAGAAGCTGCTTTAGGAGAATCGTCCAAGGCCTGAGAAGGCTCCGGCCGTGGGTGATTATTGTCACGTGGCGGTGACATTAAGAACACAGTAGCAATACTGTGATATACAAAACTAACTTTTATTGGGCGAACCTCTGCCCACAAAACAGGCTACACTTATAGCACAACGATAGCGGCGAACACGGTCGGCGATCGACGAAAATCTGATCAGCGGGTCAAGCGCGTCGGCTTTTATACAGCAGTCATCGAATGTTCCAGACTAAACGTTGGGACCCGCATGCCTTCTACAAAGTTCTACACCATTCGCGTCAAGCGATGAAATCAGATAACACAAGGTTCGGCGACAACAGACAGCGGATAGAAGCATCGATAACTTTCCAGAAAGTTCGGATACATGCAAGCGCGTGCCGCGCTGTGCGATAACATTTGTTAGGCGGCTAAACGTGGTCGCCCGATAAAGATAAGTACACGTGTCATTACCCCCCTCTTAAAAAGCATCGACCCGATGCTGCAAACAAACGAAAGTAAGAAATAAGCACTCGTAGCAATGAAAACAACAAAATAAGGGAAGTTCGTTAACGTCCGTAAAACGGTTTAAGACGCACCACGTGGACCACTTCTGGTCGTGCGCGGCGCCGCTGTGAATGCGAGATGCCGTCTGGCACGACCTCATAGTCCAGTGTGCCAATACGTCGAATGACCTTGTAAGGTCCGAAATAGCGGCGCAATAGTTTCTCACTCAGTCCTCGTCGGCGTATCGGGGTCCATACCCAAACACGGTCGCCGGGCTGGTACTCGACGAAGCGTCGTCGGAGGTTGTAGTGTCGGCTGTCCGTACGCTGCTGGTTTTTGATCCGTAGGCGGGCGAGTTGTCGGGCTTCTTCGGCGCGCTGGAGATAGCTAGCGACGTCAACATTCTCTTCGTCAGTTACGAGCGGCAGCATGGCGTCAAGCGTCGTCGTCGGGTTCCTGCCGTAAACCAGCTTAAACGGCGTGATCTGTTTTGTTTCCTGCACCGCCGTGTTGTACGCAAAGGTTACGTATGGCAGGATGGCGTCCCACGTCTTGTGTTCGACGTCGACGTACATTGCTAGCATGTCGGCGAGGGTCTTGTTCAGGCGCTCCGTGAGACCATTCGTCTGCGGATGGTAGGCAGTTGTCCTCCTGTGGCTTGTCTGGCTGTACTGCAGGATGGCTTGGGTGAGCTCTGCTGTAAAAGCCGTTCCTCTGTCGGTGATGAGGACTTCTGCAGCACCATGTCGCAACAGGATGTTCTCGACGAAAAATTTAGCCACTTTGGCTGCGCTGCCTTTCGGTAGAGCTTTAGTTTCAGCGAAGCGGGTGAGATAGTCCGTCGCCACGACAATCCACTTATTTCCGGAAGCTGATGTCGGAAACGGTCCCAACAAGTCCATCCCGATGTGCTGAAGAGGTCGGTAAGGAGGCTGGATCGGCTGTAGTAATCCCGCTGGTCTTGTCGGCCGTGTCTTGCGTCGCTGACAGTCGCGGCATGTCTTGACGTAACGGGCGACATCGGCGGTTAGGCGCGGCCAGTAATACTTTTCCTTTATTCTCGACAGCGTCCGGGAGAATCCGAGGTGCCCAGTGGTTGGATCGTCGTGTAGGGCGTGCAGTATTTCTGGACGCAGCGCTGACGGTACAACAAGAAGGTAGCTGGCGCGGACTGGCGAGAAGTTCTTCTTCACGAGAAGGTTGTTTTGAAGCGTGAACGAAGATAATCCTCGCTTAAATGCCCTTGGGACAACGTCGGTGTGCCCTTCCAAATACTCGACTAGGGCGTTTAGCTCCGAGTCTCCTCGTTGCTGTTCGGCGAAGTCTTCCGCGCTTATTATTCCAAGGAAGGCGTCGTCATCCTCGTCATCTTGCGGCAGCGGGTCAATGGGGGCGCGGGGACAGGCAATCGGCATCTGAGTGTTTTCGTCCGGACTTGTAGGTTAGAGTGATGTATTCTTGTAGCCTGAGACTCCACCGTGCCAGCCGTCCTGAAGGGTCTTTTGGTTAGGTAGCCAACACAACGCGTGATGATCGCTGACCACCTTGAATGGCCTGCCATATAGGTAAGGGCGAAATTTCCCTGTGGCCCAAACGATGGTGAGGCATTCCTTTTCGGTTGTAGAATAATTGCCTTCTGCTTTTGACAATGGTTGGCTAGCGTAAGCTATCACGTGTTCATGTCCATCTTTTCTCTGGTCTAGGACGGCACCGAGGCCTAGGCTACTGGCGTCAGTGTGTATTTGGGTATCGGTGTGCTCGTCGAAGTGCGCAAGTACGGGCGGCGACTCCATGCGTTGCTTGAGTTCTTGAAATGCATCGGGCTGTGGCGTTTCCCACTTGAACTCGACGTCACATTTAGTTAGCTGTGTCAGCGGCTCAGCGATGCGTGAAAAGTCCTTGACAAATCGCCTGTAGTAGGCGCACATGCCAAGAAATCTACGCACTGCCTTCTTGTCGGTGGGCTGCGGGAACTTTGCGATGGCAGCTGTTTTCTGCGCGTCGAGGCGTACTCCGGATTTGCTGATGACGTGGCCTAAGAATAGAAGCTCATCGTAAGCGAAGAGGCACTTTTCTGGCTTCAGAGTGAGCCCTGATGACTTGATGGCCTCTAGTACTGTGGTAAGCCGCCTAAGGTGATCGTCAAAATGTTCGGCGAATACAACGACGTCATCCAAGTAAACGAGACAGGTTTGCCACTTCAATCCTGCTAAAACCATGTCCATCACGCGCTGGAACGTTGCAGGCGCCGAGCACAGTCCAAATGGCATAACCTTGAACTCGTAGAGGCCGTCAGGGGTGATGAAGGCAGTCTTTTCACGATCTCTTTCGTCGACTTCTATTTGCCAATAGCCAGACTTGAGGTCCATCGACGAGAAGTATTTTGCGTTGCAGAGCCGATCCAATGCGTCGTCTATCCGTGGGAGAGGGTATACGTCCTTCTTTGTGATCTTGTTCAGACGACGATAATCGACGCAGAAACGAAGGGTTCCGTCCTTTTTCTTCACCAGGACAACAGGGGATGCCCACGGGTTTTCGACGGCTGGATGATGTCGCGCAGCATTTCGTCGACTTGTTCTCTTATAGCTTCACGTTCTCGCGGCGAAACTCGGTAAGGGCTCTGGCGAAGTGGTCGAGCGTACTCCTCGGTGATTATGCGATGCTTGGCGACTGGTGTTTGTCGAAGCCTCGGTGACGTCGAAAAGCAGCTTTTGTATCGCCGGAGCAGACTTCTGAGCTGCTGTTGCTTAATCACGGGGAGACTTGGATTAATGTCGTAGTCTGGTTCGGCAACCATGGTCGTCGGGGTAGATGCGGCGGAATCCGAGAGGACAAACGCATTGCTGTTTTCCAGAATTTCCTCGATGTATGCGATCGTCGTGCCCTTGTTGATGTGCTTGAACTCCTGGCTGAAGTTTGTCAGCAACACTTTCGTGTTTCCTCCGTGCAGTCGAGCGATCCCTCTTGCGACGCAAATTTCACGGTCTAACAATAGACGTTGGTCGCCTTCGATGACACCTTCTACGTCCGCGGGTGTTTCGGTGCCGACCGAAATAACAATGCTGGAGCGAGGCGGGATGCTCACTTGATCTTCGAGCACACTCAAGGCGTGGTGACTACGAGGGTTCTCCGCCGGTATCGCATGGTCTTCCGACAGAGTTATTGACTTCGACTTCAGGTCGATGACTGCGCCGTGTTGGTTGAGGAAGTCCATGCCTAGAATGCCGTCTCGTGAACACTGTTGGAGGATAACGAAGGTGACAGGGTAAGTCCGGTCGTGAATGGTAATTCTTGCCGTGCACATTCCAGTCGGCGTTATGAGGTGTCCTCCGGCGGTACGAATTTGAGGGCCTTCCCACGTAGTCTTAACTTTCTTCAACTGGGCGGCGATGTGTCCACTCATGACGGAGTAATCAGCCCCTGTGCCGACTAAGGCGGTGACTGCGTGGCCGTCGAGAAGCACGTCGAGGTCGGTGGCTCTTTGTCTTGCATTACAGTTCGGTCTTGGCGTGGGATCACGACTGCGTCGCGTTGACCTGTGGCTGGTATGTGACGTCGTCAGGTCGTCTTTTCGTCGTCGCATTCTTTCCTTCCAGACTTCGTCGGGACCGCGGCGTGTCGTTATGTCGTCGACGTAGTTTCTTCGGCGTCTTCGTCGGTGGCGGAGGATCTTCGACAGTTCGACGGACAGCAACCGCACCTCCATCGGTTGCTGCTTTTAGTTTTCCGGATATGGGCTCGCTGACCGGCCCCGAGCTGGGCCAGTGTATGGTCGGCGCTGCGGCGACAGGTAGCGGCCTGGTGATGGTGAACGCGACGGTCGTCGAGAGCTCCACTGAGTAGCCGCGAGGTAGTCAGCGATATCGCGAGAGCGTTCACCTTGCTGCGGGTGCGGAGCGTTGACGGCGAAACCTCGCAGTCCCATTTCCCGGTATGGACATCGTCGGTAGACGTGACCCGCTTCCCCGCAATGGTAGCAGAGCGGGCGGTGGTCAGGAGCGCGCCAAACGTCGGTCTTCCGCGGGTAGCTCCGCTGGGCGACGGGTGGGCGCGCTGTCGGCGGCGGCGGCGGACGACGGAAGTGCGTCGTTGCAGGGCCCTGGCGTGGTCGCGGAGGGGGACCTTGACGGCGTGCGACGGCGGCGTATGTCATCGCTTCTGGCTGGGGCTGCGGTAATTGTGGTTGCAGCTCGGGAACTCCAAGTGATCGGTGCACCTCTTCTTTCACGATGTCGGCAATCGAAGCCACTTGGGGCTGCGACGAAGGCAGGACCTTGCGCAGTTCTTCGCGCACAATGGCCCTGATGGCCTCCTGAAGGTTGTCGGAATCCAGTCCTTGGATGGCGTACTGCGGCGTGAGCCCCTGGCGGTTATATTGCCGGGTGCGCATCTACAGAGTTTTCTCGATCGTCGATGCCTCTGCAGAAAACTCAGCTACGGTCTTCGGCGGGTTACGGATAAGTCCTGCGAAAAGTTCTTGCTTGACACCCCGCATGAGGAAGCGGACTTTTTTCTCCTCCGGCATTTCTGGGTCGGCCTACCGGAAAAGACGGGCCATCTCCTCTGTGAAGATCGCGATCGTCTCGTTTGGCAGCTGCACTCTGGTTTCTAGTAGTGCTTGGGCTCGCTCTTTTCGTACGACGCTTGTAAACGTTTGCAAGAAGCCGCTTCGGAACAGGTCCCACGTCGTTAAGGTGGCTTCCCGATTCTCGAACCAGGTCCTGGCGGCGTCTTCCAGTGCGAAATAGACATGCCGCAGCTTGTCGTCGCTGTCCCAACTGTTAAACGTAGCGACCCTCTCATACGTCTCAAGCCAGGTTTCCGGGTCCTCGATTGTTGAGCCGCTGAACGTCGGAGGTTCCCTGGGCTGCTGCAGCACGATGGGGGACGCTGGGGCTGCCATGGGGGTTGCCTTGGCCACAATCTTCTTGGTCTTCTCAGGTAGAAGTCCGTGCTCCGGGGGCAGCTGTTGAAGACGGCGGCTTGCTCGATGCTCCGGGACTACGTTGGTGTTCTCTTTGCGGTCGGGGCTTGGATCACGGCTTGTCGGGGGCGTCCGGTACATGACCGAAAAGCACCTCCACCAGATGTCACGTAGTGGTGACGTTAAGAACACAGTAGCAATACTGTGATAGACAAAACTAACTTTTATTGGGCGAACCTGTGCCCACAAAACAGGCTACACTTATAGCACAACTATAGCGGCGAACACGGTCGGCGATCGTCGAAAATCTGATCAGTGGGTCAAGCGCGTCGGCTTTTATACAGCAGTCATCGAATGTTCCAGACTAAACGTTGGGACCCGCATGTCTTCTACAAAGTTCTACAGCATTCGCGTCAAGCGATGAAATCAGATAACACAAGGTTCGGCGACAACAGACAGCGGATAGAAGCATCGATAACTTTCCAGAAAGTTCGGATGCATGCAAGCGCGTCCCGCGCTGTGCGATAACATTTGTTAGGCAGCTAAACGTGGTCGCCCGATAAAGATAAGTACACGTGTCAATATAATCGAGTGCGCATAAAAGGGCGGTGAGCCCCGGACTCGCCAATGTTTCTAGGTGAGAATCTTGTAGGTAATGCTCATTGATCGTTATTGGATCAAAACTAAGCCAGTGGAGCTGGTCTGGATGAAATAACTATCCTTGTATATGAGAACTCGCTTAAAATATTGAAAAAAAAAATGGAAAACGGATGGCGCACAAAGATGTGTATAACGCATATGGAGGTTGTCTCACTTGGGCCAAACTTGAAAAACGTACAAATGCTACATAGCTTGAAAGAAGCAAGGTAATGTTTGCCGTCGCTTAGAGATACTGATATTAATAATAATATTATTATTAATAATAATAATTATAATAATAATAATATTAATATTACTATTATACATTTCACAGGAAAGAGAAAGCGAAGATGAGGATTTCAACTGCCACCGGAAGGGACAGAACGCCTGCCTGCTCTTCAGAAAGGAAATGACAAACACTGAAATGGAAGATAGGCAGGAGGGGACTAAATAGTAAAAAATTTGCAGGATAACTGGGATTATGTTTCGCATTCCATCTGCTTATATAATTTGCCTTAATTAATCAACTTACCAGTTCATATATTTGCATAAAATGTGTCAAGGAGGAAACTGCAGAGCAAAATGAACTCCCGTTAGAGATTTCTGTTGCTCAATACGTGCTACGTAAAAGTTTTTTTTTCCGAGCGTGAAATTACGAAATCAGAAGTTTCAAGAAGAGTGAGGTTATGCTAAGGTTGTCGTACATGAGGGATGTGACGAATGGCTTGCGGCGAGACGGCTTCAGGATTACCTAGGACGGTGCGCAAACGGCAGAGTTTGTTCGGCAAAGGGCGCACCTCACTCTTTCAACCACTAGACGAGCACCCATGGCGGATAGTGCAGTCACGGTACCGGGGGACGTCAGCCTCCCGGTGGCCATCAAAGAGACTCTGCAAAAGGGGCCGAAGTTCTGCTTCGGACCTCCGACTGGCCGTCCGGAACCACGTCCCATGGCACGACGTGTCGGCTCGCACGCCTCCGATCAGGCTGGCGCCGTGGCTGAGGACTGCCTTCTACGGAACGCAAGTCTTCTCTACGAAAGCCCCGGTCTGCGCTGTTTGTGTGCGTCTATGTTTCTGATTACGTCCTGTCTTCCTCGCGCAGTTTTAAATTTTGCGGAAGCAGTGCACATATAGGTGCGAGTGCATTGAGATTGTATGACTCGATGCATATCATTTGTGGACATGCGAGTGGTCATAAGGCCTCCAATGAAACCATGTGTAGAATGCACTGGAAGGACGCAACAGCCGTAGCTGTCAGCTGTGCTTCAATCGCATGTAGTGTGCAGTGCATGACAATAGCTCGATGCGTCTTTTGATTGGCAGATGAGCTCGCTTCGGCTTGTGCTCTATAGTCTATGTTGACATGCACCTGGTTGATTCGGTGAAAATTGCTTGCTGTCTTTAACAACAGAAAGGATTAGTGGCGTACGTGTTCTGTACGCCACTATTCCTTTTTTTGGTAGAGACACCGAGCAATATTTAATAATACTTGAGTGTGACGCGCCTGTATATTTACAGCGTACGGGACGAAAAATTGCCCTACTCACACAAGAGCCGCGACAATGAAGACTTCGCAGCAACTCATTAGAAATTGCGAGAAAATTTCTTTTCTCCTGGACTTGGGCGCGTCCAGCGGCTTCCGCGGGTCCCCGATAAGGGCCCCCGCTGAAGCTCCTCAGGATCAAATAAAGTTCAGTGTCTGTCTGTCTGTCTGTCTGTCTGTCTGTCTGTCTGTCTGTCTGTCTGTCTGTCTGTCTGTCTGTGTCTGTCTGTCTGTCTGTCTGTCTGTCTGTCTGTCTGTCTGTCTGTCTGTCTGTCTGTCTGTCTGTCTGTGTTTCTATCATATTCGAACTCTTGTGCGTCCATAGTTACGCTTCTAATATTTTCAACTTGAAAGCCATTCCATTTGGGCGGGTCAGTTGCTAACTATTACAGTTGGACAGCGCCAGTACCGGACAAGGACAAATAAGGAGAATTTATTTTTTAGACATATTATATTATCCCAATGTTCTTTTGTATCACAACCCTGTCAGAATTTCCTACACTAGCGGGAGGTGTCTTAGATTTGTGTACCTTTAAAACGGAGTTTTGCTATTATTCTGGCAATGTGCTGGAGCCAAACTGAACCATGACGTTCGCGTGCCGGCGGTGTTGGGTATTTTCAGAACAACCAAATCCTCGAGAACAGAAATTCATTCAGGTGGTTCATTTCGCGCACGATACACTTCCGTTAGGCTGACAACACTTGCAATAAAGTTCGTTGCTTTGAGAAGATTTTAATCCCTTCAAGGTAAGCTGAAGTTGGCTGATGATTTGATCATTTGTATTTTTTTCTATGAAAGAATCGGCAATAACTAAAAAAATCCGGCTTTGCCGGGTAGACGCGGGGCCCTCTGGCCGCCCGTCCGTTGCAGCTTGACGTGGACCGCGGTGACGACGTCAGCGACATGGATAGCGGATCGCAGTGTCTGCCGTACACCAAACAACTTTCCCAGGAGCCCGTCGACAACATGTGACAATGACGCCCGACGGGTACTGACGCGAAGACAGATACCCGCGCCGCGAGTATGATCCCCACAGAGGGACCATTTTAACTGCCAATCTTTTTATTTTATTCTTTCGTTCTGCCGTGGAGCGTTACCGGAAAACACAGCCCAGCTGTGCGCCTCATCGTGTTGCCTAGCAACCATCTGCGAGAGCACCGAGCCACGTAACCTCTTCGCGTCCCACATGCATAGGGCGGAGTCGTGACGTCACATGGGAGTTGTATCGTATCTTGGGCGCCGAGCGCCACGCGTGTTCCGCGCAAGCGCATCGTATGTCAAAACGCATGTGCCATGTGCATGCTGTGCAAACAACTTATCTGTTATTCATAAAAAGACACACCTCTTTCTAAATCCTATATGTGTACACATGTACAACAAATCAGTGTTCTCCCCCCCCCTTGCCCCGGCATAGCATGTTTGGCTTCCTAGACGCTATAATACATGGTGTCGGAAGTGCGATGCGTAGTCAAGCACGGCTTTGATCTTCGTCGGGCAGCACTGTAGGGACTACGTAATGGATTCATTGAGAGCGCCTGGTCCGTTGAACATAACGGGGGAAGCGAGCAAGAATTGGCAGACATTCCAGCAGAGATTCGAACTCTTCCTTGCGGCATCAGAACCGAATGACAAGAAGCGATGAGTGCCGTCGAAGACGGCGCTGTTTGTCAGTGTCGCAGGTGAGGACGCCATTGATATATTTAATACGCTGAGCGCCGCAGAAGTCGAAGATAAGGCCGACTACGTGACGGTCATCAAGAAATTTGACGATTACTTCAAGCTACAGACCAACGAAGTACATCAATGCTGCATCTTTGGGAAGAGAGTTCAGAGCCAAGGTGAGCCATTTGAACACTTCCTGCTGGACCTGAAGCAACAGGCACGGGCGTGTAATTTCGGCGCGCTTCAAGATTCTATGGTCCGAGACCAGATTGTGTACGGAACCAACGACGACAAAGTGAGAGAAAAGCTTCTCAGGGACTGCGAGTTGACATTGCAGAAGGCTGAGCATGTCTGCAAGGCAGCCGAAACATCGGCTCTCCGCCAAGAAACTTGGGAACGAAGTCAAAAGCAAGTAGACAACATTCGCAAAGCATGCTTGAATCCAAAACTGGCGCAAGCCAATATGTACAAATGCTCCAAGTGCGGACGCACCCATCAGCCTAGAGACTGTCCCGCGTTCGGACGAACGTGCAGGAAATGCCTAAGGAGAAACCACTTTGCGATTTGCTACGGAGCCCTCGCGCTGGTCGGAGAAATTCACGATCACGAAGATGACTTCAGCGTCTTAGAGGTGTCTTCAAGAGGCGTCATAAGCGAACGCGACTGGATGGTTCGAATGAGCGTCAATAACGTTTCGGTCGAACTTAAAGTCCATACAGGGTCTCAGGTCAATTTGATGCCCGTTGGAATATGCAATAGGATGCGCCCAAGCCCTGAAATGAAGCAAAGTAGCGTGGTGCTACATTCGTACGGTGGAAACACGATCAAGCATCTTGGAGTCGTACGAACGGAAGTGGCGCTGGGTGACCGAACTGTTCCCCTCGAATTTTCGCTGATGCGCAAAGGTCGCGCAATCCTAGGCCTACAAGCAACCGAGCGACTTGGATTGTTCTCGCGCGTCCATAGCGTTTCACAGGACGACTGTGAAGAAATCTTGAAAGACGGTCGTCACATCTTCACTAAGACAGGCTGCGTGAACACAGTGTATCACATGGTTCTTTGAGACATTGCCCAGCCAGTCATTCAACTAGTTCGACGCTTACCGTTGGCCCTGACAGAACCATTACGGGGTGAATTAGAGTGGATGGAGCACGCCGGAATCATCGCAAAAGTCACCGCGCCTACGGACTGGGTGAGTCCCCTGGTGATTGCTAGAAAAAAGAACCGGAAAATTTGTCTCTGCGTTGACCCTAGGAAAATCAATGAATGCATAAAGAGGGAGCACTGCATGATGCCGCGACGAGAAGATATAGAAGCTGAGCTAGCTGGTGCAACTGTATTCTCCCGCTTAGACACTAACTCTGGATTCCACCAAATCCCATTGGATGACTTGACACCGCGGATTGGCACGTTCTCTACCCCATTTGGTAGTTACCGCTTTTTACGATTACTCTTCGGCATGTCGTCCGCCCCTGAGGTGTTTCAAAAAAAGCTGAATGAAATTTTCGAAGGCATTCTCGTCGGGAAAATATAAGTAGACGACATTCTGGTATGGGGCTCGTTGGTAGAAGAGCACAATGAACGTCTCAAATCTGTACTGCTAGCAGCAACACGCGCCGGCTTAACTTCTAATCCTGATAAGTGCAGTATCGGCGTCCATGAAAGCGAGTTTCTTGGAGATGTAATCCATAAAGCCGGCATCAGGCCGAGCCAGACGCTGATTAATTGTATGCTGCACATGCCGACCCCAGAAAACAAGCTCGCGGTGCAAAGGATGCTAGGTGTCGTCAATTATTTCGGCAAGCTTCTTCAATGTATAGCTCAAAGAACAGCTCTTCTGAGGAGCTTGATCAGAAAAGATGTTGTCTTTGAATCGACCAATCACCACGAAAAGGAATGGCGAGAACTATGTGAGTACCTCAGCAAATAGCCCATGTTGTCAGTATTCGATCAGGCCAAAGCAACAAAAGTGCCATGCGATGCGTCCCGAGACGGAATCGGAGCCGCTTCGTTGCATTGTCACGACACATGGAAGCCCGTGGCATAAGCATCGCGAGCGCTTACGGAAACACAACAGCGTCATTCTCAAATTGAGAAAGAAGCTATGGCTGTTGTCTTTGCCAGCGAAAGATTTAATCATTTCGCCTAGGGTCGCCAATTTACTGCTGAAGCAGACCACCGCCCTTTGATCGCTATCTCCCAGAAGGCGATTGGTGACATGCCTCCGAGGTTGCAAAGTTTTTTTTCTGAGATTGCTGCGTTATGACGTTCAATTAAAATTTGTTCCAGGTAAGCAGCTCCTCCTGGCTTACATGTCCCGTGCCACAACCAAGACAACGGCCTGCGACCTCGAAAGCAACGATGTAGAGGTGCATGCGGTGAGTACGCTTTCCTCACTTGTTTGTGAGGACACATGGAGGCGGCTGGCTGCGGAAACAGCGCGTGACGAACAGCTAAAAACGTGCTGCGACATTTAGAAGCTGAAAAATGCTTGCAAACGATTGGGGCTGTGGAAACGATTCTACGGGAAGTTATCACACGGGAAAACAGTCTTGCTCGAAGACTGCAAAGTAGTTATTCCGGCTAGCATGAAAAGAGAGACACTGGAAAGAATTCACCAAGCGCACTTGAGAATCAACAAGAGCGAAGCCAGGGCAAGACACTTAGTTTTTTTTGGCCGTGAATGAACTCGGACATCGAATCGTTCGTCCAAACATGTTCTGTCCGCAAAAAGTATGCATATAGCCAACCTCGAGAGCCTCTACTGATGCGCCCTGTGCCGGACCAACCGTGGTAGCGAGTCAGCATTGACATCTTTTAATACGGCAGGAGGTCATACCTGTGCGCTTACGACGCCCTGTCAAACATCCCCGAAGTGGACCTTCGCAATGACACCACAGCAAAAACAGTGGTTGACGCAACCAGTTCGATCTTTGCTAGACACGTCATAGAAGTTTCATAGAAGTTTGTTTCCATAGAAGTTTGTTCTGACAATGGCCCTCAATTTTCATGTCGTGAATTCACGTTGATTTCACAATTGTACGATTTTAGGCATCTCACGTATAGCCCGGGATACCCACGTTCTAATGGGTTGGTAGAAAAGGGCGTTCAGATAACCAAGCGTATCCTCAAGAAAACGACTGAAGCAAAACAAAATTTCTGCTAACTATGGACAGCTGGGCTAGTTGGTGTGATTAGCATTATGAAACATCGTTCCCGCGCAGAATTGAACACGGACGAGAAGTGAAAGACAACACAAACGCCGGATCGGATTTCTGGTTGGAACTGCTCGCTTTGAGGACCACTCCACTCGAGTGCGGCGCATCGCCTGCTGAGCTGCTGATGGGACAAAGGCTCCGCACAACGATTGCCGACGTTCAAGGTCACCCCAGTCACGAGGTGATCCGGCTCCTTCAGACAGACCACTCCAGGGAATCAATGGCACGCCTGGGCCCTGGAGATACGGTCCGGATCAAGAAAGGTGCATGGGACACGAAAGCGAAGGTTCTCAAGCCTGCTGGTTACACCAGGTCGTATACAGACGTCACAGAAGACGGCACGATGTTGAGGCGCAACCGGCGACACCTGCTACTGACCCGGGAGCCTTTTCGACGCATCGTACAGGAAGACGACGACGATGACTGTGAGGGAAACTCGAGCCAGAGAAATGGATCGGCACCAAGCTACACAGAACGTACAGCCCCGTCTATTCCTTCTGCGCCCGGTGCCCCAATAAGTGTCTCGTCTACACCAGCCCCATGGAGGTCACTCTGACAACGTCGCCGCCTCAACGTCTCGCCTACGACCAAGTTCGCGCAAGTGCCTCGATCTAAAGGGCCTGACAATTTTCATTCATGTTCTTTTCCCATTTCTTGTTTTGGTTTTCGAACAAAGGTGTATTGTATATCAGGCGCCGAGCGCCACACGTGTTCCATGCAAGCGCATCATATGTCAAAACGCATGCACCACGTGCATGCTGTGCAAACAACTTACCTGTTAATTATAAAAAGACACACCCCTTTCTAAATTCTATATATGTACACATGTGCAATAAATCAGTGTTCTTTCCCCCACTGCCCCGGCCCAGCAATGTTTGGCTTCCAAGACGCTATGATATAGGAGTAAAAGCTCGGGCCGGCGCGTCAACACATCTCTCGCCTCCTCTACTCCGTGTGTACAAGCTGGTGTCCTGGGAAGACCGAAGAAAGTTCAGAGGCCGGAAGAAGCGGCTTACAGGAAGATCACCGTACTGCCAAGCGAGAAGCACTGCGTCGCCGCCGAGCTGATGCGGAACACCTCGCCGAAGCTTCGGCTGAGAAGAGGCGACGCCGAGTCCTGGGAACGCGAGATTCGGCGCCTGAATTAAATCCGTCGCCGGGAAAGCGATCCCGGCCTGCTACTGCTCAAAAAACTTCCAGCGTCAAGCCCGCCGATACAAGGGGGGTGCGAACGGCCGATTACAGCGCCAATTTCTGGGCGTATAGTTTGGGCACACCTGTCGCGTCTGCGAGCTACAAAGAAGCTCGGCGCGCGGCTCAGCGGGACTACGATCTACGAAGGAGAGAACCGATCCTGGCCATCGCGCCGATGCCGCCGCCGACAAACGCCGTCGCACAGCCGAGGATCCCTAATTTCGGGCTAGAGACAACGAACGCTGCCAACTGAATGCTTGGCGCCGCCAAAAATTGGTTTCGGGCCTGCGCGTCACCGAGAACTTCCAACGCCAAGCCCGCAAATCTATGGGAGGTGCGATTGGCCGCTTCCAGCTAGAATTCCTCGGCATAGAGTTCGGGCCCAGCTGCCGCGCCTCTGGCTGGCTCAAGTTCGACGTTAACGTCTGCACTGTGAACACGGTGCGGAACTTTGAACAGAAGAGCTCTGCCTTCAAAGTGCTTCGCGTATCCTTCCCAGACGCTACCGATGACAACCACGACGACGGTCTGACGTCGAGAACGAGGACCCGATCCACCATGATGACATCTGCTACTGAACTACTATACATAATAAATTGTGATGCACGTACGTGAGACACGTACGCGTGTACGTGTGATGCTTGTATACGTGTGACTTGCTGGGACTTGTGTGGCTTACCGGCCTGGCTGTGTATGACCTCACAAACAACTTGGCGAAATTTAGCAATACCTGGCGACAGTATGAGCATAGTTAAGCCATGCATAACCTCGTAGGACAGCAAAATATAGCATTGCTTGCTGTGAGTCTAGCCAAGCCTTGCATAACATCGCAAAACTTAGCGAAACCTAACAATACTTAGGAAGAGCCGGCACTAGCTCCTCCACGACCCAGTCTTGCACTGCTAGTGCAATCTGCCCACACATTTTTATTCGTTTTCTATCTCTTTGCCTTTCGCATTTTCCTGTTCTCCTTTCCTAGTTGTTTATTTTTTGTGCCTCTATTCTGTGCCTCTACTCCAGGGATCCTGCCATTTCTGGGAGGACCACATGATTACCCGATTTTCTAGAGCGGCGAACGGCAAAGGTTGAGATGGACCGGTTTTCGCGGATAGCTTTTCCACGCCGGTTGTAGCGGGTGGACTCGGGGCCCTGTGCCCAGCCGTCAGTTGCAGCTCGGCGCTGACCGCAGTGATGGCGTCAGAGGCATAGATAGATGATGACAGTGTTCGCCGTATAAGAGACACGCATAGCAAAAGTTCGTTTACGACATGTGAAACGACGCCCGACATGCACTGACCCGAAGACGTCAGACCAGGACTGCTACCCGCGTCGCGAGTTCGATCCCCTCAGACAGACCATTTTTTATTCGTTTTCTTCCACTTTACCTTTCCTTTCCTTCTGTTCTCCCTTCCTATTTCTTTGTTTTTTTCCTTTTTTTCTGTACTGAAGGGCTCAGCTCGAGAGATCCTGCCGATCGCTGGGAGGAACACCCGATTGACCGATTTTCTCCCGTCGCGAGCTGCGAGGGATGGGCGAGACCGGTTTGCGCCGATACCATGTGCGCGCAGGCAGTCGCGCGTGGACCCGGGGCCCTATGTGCGCCCATGCATTGCAGCTGGACGTGGCCATCGGAGCCGACGTTAGCGGCATGGATAGAAGATAGTGTCCGTTTTACAGCAGACACCCATCCCAGAATTGCGGCGATGAAATGTGACAGCACGCCCGGACCATTTCTTTATTTGTTTTTTTTTCTCTGTTCCGTTCCTTTCTTGCTGTTATCCTCAGCTATTTATTTATTTATTTATTTATTTATTTATTTTTGTTTACTATTTGGCTCTACCCCAGAGATCCTGCCAATCGCTGGGAGGAACGCCCGATTGACCGATTTTCTCCCGTCGCGAGCTGCGAGGGATGGGCAAGACCGGTTGGCGCCGATACCAAGTGCGCGCAGGCTGTGGCGGGTGCATTCGGGGCCCTGTGCTCGCGTGTGTGTTGCAGTTCGACGTGGACAGTGGTGACGACGTCAGCGGCATGGATGGATGAACAGAGTGTCCACCGCACAACAGGCGCCCATCCTAGGAGTTCGTCGGTGACATGTGCCACGACGCCGCGACGTGCACTGTCCCGAAGACGTTAGTCCAGGGCAGACACCCGCGTCGTGAGTTTGATCCGCACAGTTGGATATCTATTTTTTATTGTTTCTTTTGTTTCGTTCTCCTTTCCTTTTTGTTTCTTTTTTGTTTGCTCTACTCTATGGGTCTACTCCAGGGATCCTGCCGATCTCTGGGAGGAACATCCGACTGACCGATTTTCTCGCTCGCGAGCTCCGATGGATTGGCTAGACCGGTTTCCGCCGATGCCGTTTGCACGCCGGCTGTGGCGGGTCATCACGTTTTAACTGGCATTTGTGGAAATTTCAGTGCGAAACTTTTACATGACAAAAAAATGGCTGTGGCTTAGCTAAGGTTAAGCCCAGGATGCGAAGCATACTAGCCTTTATTTTAGTTGTTGAACCACTGTTTAGCCTCGTGAACTGCTGTTGCTTGGCTATATTTGGTTCGGCTAGACGAAGAAACAACTCATGCGTTACTCTGCTTCGCCTTCAAGAGTGGAACGCGACAGCGTTCCCGTCGACCCGCCGAGGGGTGTAAGACAATGGTCTACGGCGCAGCGACTACGCGCCCCGCATTGGACGCGGTGAGCGTCGAGCAACGCAGCGTTCGGCGCGGCAACGAAATGTGCGCCTGAGCAAGCGACGCACGCCTGAGCCTTAGAAACAGCTCTTTTCTAAGGCAACACTGCATTCACTAGAGGCGCTTTTGTACCGCTTTGAAGCATCGTACTCGTGGCTCAGTGGTAGCGTCTCCGTCTCACACTCCGGAGACCCTGGTTCGATTCCCACCCAGCCCATCTTGCAAGAATTGAGCCAAAGCCACCTAGAAACAAGCGCAGCTGCTTATATACCGCCGCGAGCGACGGCGCGAGTTGGAGCCCCGTTTCTCCTCTGTCGTGACGTCACGGTGTCACGTGGTCAGCCTTGAAGGCGACGCCGCGAGCGACGGCGCGAGTTGGAGCCCCGTTTCTCCTCTGTCGTGACGTCACGTTGTCACGTGGTATGGCATGGGGTCAAAGGTCATTGAAGGCGACACCGCCGCGCCTGAGGAGCTGGGTTGAGCTCTGGTAATATGCTTCGCATAAAACTTCGTAGCAGAGACAATGAAAGAAATGGAACAATTACTTTCAGCGCAGCGCTCGGGCTATATCATCGAGTGGGAGCAGACGAAACAGAGAGTAAAGCTTATGGTGATTGAAAGGGCCAGTAAAATTCGACATGAAAGAAAAGATAAAGAAATGCACGAAGACCTTGATTTTTTAGTTAGCATGGATAGTGTTCCGACCAGGAAAATACACGAAAGAAATAAAAGAAGTAAAGCAAGTGCATCAAAGCCTTGCTACTGAAAAGTACAAGGCAGCAGTGATAACAGCGAGGTCTGAAAAATTCTGGGTGGGTGAGACGCCAACAAAGCGACCATTATAAGGCGAGAAGCGATACGGGAATTAAATGTAAATGCGGCAAATTATAGAGGCGTCGTCACTACAGTGCCTACTGCGATCAGAAACGCGATTGTGGAACACTGCAATGCATTGCTTGGGCACAGACTTGAAGTGAATGATGGCTTTCAGAGATCATTTGTGCACCTAATGACAAAGCTTGATGATGAAGTAAAATCAATCTTGAATGACCTATTTCTTTGGCTGAAATCGAATGCGCGATAGACGAACTCTCGACAGGAAAGTCTCCAGGACCTGATCGGCTGAGAGCTGCATTTTACAAAGCTTTTCATTTCATTCATTCATTTATTGATACTGCGAATCCCATCAGGGATTGTAACAGGAAGGGCTGTATGTTATACACAGGAACATGGTATAAGGCGTTACTTACTAAATATTATACAATAAAAAACTTGGGCATATAACAATTTGATTACGTGATTATACAAGAGAATAAATAGAACGGAGACGTTATCACAAAGATAATTGCAGTTACAGAAACCAGTTACAAGGTCAGTATTGAGGTAATAACAGTCACGCAACAATCAAGGTTACAATAATGCCAACAAGAAAAGAAATGTGTTGCATCATTGCCGTAATTATAGTCAAGCACAAAAACCGTTAAAACAACAATGCAACAAGGAACTACGTAAATGATGTGAAGAATTATTGCTGCAATGCGTATATATTATCCGCAATCAGGGTACCAAACGTATCTAAGGATGAGCTGCCAGTGATACTTGTGCTAAGATTATTCCATTCGCGTGTCGCCCTTGGAAAAAAAGAGTATTTGAAAATGTCAGTGCGGAATGGAAATTCGCTTAATGTGTGTGTGTTTACGACGAGTTATTCTATTCGAGGACGTTGATATGTATTTCATCGTAGGCAGTTTAAGTTGATTGTATATTAACTGATACGTGATTTTTAGTCTAGCAAGCTTGGCTCTGTTATGCATGGTTAGAAGTTGTGCCTGCTTTAGTAATGCTGTTGGTGAGTCTGTGATGGAGTGTTTATTATATATGTATCTCAGCGCTTTTCGCTGTACCCCTTCAAGTTTTTTAATCATTTTGTTAGTAAACGAGAACCAAACGGTGTTGGCGTACTCTAGAACCGGTCTTATGAGTGTTTTATATGCGAGTAACTTTGTTTCAGATGGTGCTGGTTTAAGGCGTCTATTAATGAAGAGTAGCTGTCTTATTGCGGTTGACGTGATATTGTTAACGTGAGAATCCCACCTGAAGTCAGATGTTAGTGTCACACCAAGGTAATTATGCTCATGAACAGATGCAAGAGGAATGTTATGAAGGGTGTACTGGAAGGCTGAGGTATGTTTTTTTCTGGTTATAGATAATAGAACGGACTTTTTTAGATTGATATCCATCTGCCAGTCTTTACACCACTGGGAAACTGCTGTTATGGCGTTATTTGAAGTTCTATGGTCATCAAGGCAGTTAATTTCCTGGAAAAGAACGCAGTCATCTGCAAAAAGTTTGATATTCTGTGAAGCATATACGGATAAGTCAATAATAAAGATTAAGAATAATACTGGGGCTAAGACAATTCGTTGGGATACTCCTCATGTAACGTTAGTTGTCGCGGACCTCTCGTTGTTAATTTCAACAAATTGTGTGCGATTACTAAGGCTGCTAACTGCTAGTGAATTTATACGCGAGTGTACAGGTACCGTTGTCATTTACCTGTTCACCTACTGTTTTGATCCTCAAATTGGTCGATCCAGAAAAACGCTTGTTGGTGGGGTCTTATCGTCCGATAAGCCCCACCAACGGGGATTACAAATATACGTGAAAGTACTTGCCAGATGGCTGCAAGGTGTCATAATAAGTATAGTGATACCCTACCAGACATGTGGCATTAAAGGCCGTACCGTAGCAACAGATGCACACGTTGAACGAAGAGTTTTGGAATGTTGTGACGTGGTTTGCGCCCGACTAGCAATTATGCAACTGCAGCTTGCCAAAACATTTGATCGGATATCGCATTACGTCCTGTTTCTATTATTTTAACATTCATACGTCGCTGACGTCATTTTGAACGGCGTCTGAATGGCTTATGTGAATTGCACAACGCGAATCATTAATGGTTAACGGTGAGCTCACTGACAACATCTGTGTGCGATCTTCTGTAAAACAAGGGCGTCCGCTGTCAGCCCTACGGTTCGCGGCCTACCTTGAATCTATCTGCCAGCGAATCGTAAACAATGAGTGTATAAATGATTTTAAGCTACAGTCAGAGCATGTTAAAGTACTAGCATATTCAGATAATAGTGTTGCATTTTGTTTGAACAAGGAAAGCATTCAAGAAGTTACTGACCTGGATGGAAAATTCTGGTCAACATGCAGGGTGTAAGGTCAAGTGGGAAAAAAGTGCTCGGTTTTGGCATGGTGAGTGGGACGCCAAACCCCAGCACTTATCGCACGTTCAAAGGTCGATCTTACCAACTCAGTATCTAGGATTACCCCTTAATTCATACCGTGATCCGGCTCCTCACTGGGCCGTTCAGGTGGAGAAAGCGAGATAGAAAGCCAATGCATTGCAGGGAAAGCCGTTGTCAATGTTCTCGCGTGCTTATGTATGCACTGTGCCCCTGGTTGCCAAGATATGCTATGTAATGAATGAGCTTTCTTCTGACCGTGTCGGCATCTAGAAAACCAATCGCGTACTTGCCGTTGTTATGTGGGCATCCAAGTGGGAAGGATATAGCAGGAGGAATTTGTTTCTTCCTTTTAAGGCTGGTGTGTTAGGGTTTGTGCATTTATTTTTGGAAGAGGTTGTTGCACGATCTCTTTTTCTACGCAAAATGAGAGAGCTATTTCCTCGGACTGTCATGCAAGCACGACTTTGTAAAATGCTTCCAGAGTTTGTGGTGTCTTCCAGTGAGAATTTGAGTGGTGCAGTGACTGGATACATGTGGGAAGTTGTCTTGTCTTTCAGAATGTGAGTGAGCGCAATGTGAGTAAAAGGAAGCTTTATAAGGACCTTGCTGACTTTATATCATTGTGAGTGTACGGTTTGCCATACCGAGAAGGCCCTGGACAGGTTGCCTTAAAGTATGTGAAAAAGATGGCCGTTAGAGCATAAATTGAAACCTTCTTCTTTAACTAACATTCCCACACCTTACCTCTCAAAACTTGGCTACACGAAAAAGGTGTATTCGTTGCCTGGGCAACGAACTGCCCTCTGTGCATGAAGCCCGAAAAATAGAGCTCGTTTTTTTTTTATTGTTGGCATCCACTCTTTCATTCAGACGTCCTCCAGCGAACTCTTAAAAATAACTTCCTTTAGACCCGTACGGCGTACGATTCCTACCAGTTGTGAGTGAAGGCATTCCTTTAGATGTAATCATGCTCCTGAGTCTGCACAGCTTGTTGAAAACGATGATGCAAGTCTAGCACGCTGATGCCAATACATGTCCTTTAGGCGAAAACTTTGTTCAGAGTGTGGTGCACCTCAGAGGTGCTTATATGGCTCTTCGAGAACTGCCAAACTGGATTACGTTATTGGATGGGCTGGTGACTGAAGAAATTTTGAGCCTGTCGTGAAAGCTGAAGTGTGGCTGTTCCATTTTTCACTGCTCTTGCGAAACGTTGTTTGAATGTCAAAGCAGGGCAATGAAAAAAATGCTCTGGTGGGTAAACTCAGGGCCCTGGGCCCGCCCGTCCATTGCAGCTCAACGTAGATCGCGCTGATGACGTCAGCGGCATTGTCTGTTGTCCGCCGTACAACAGACACTCATCCCAGAAGTTTGTCTACGACATGTGAGAGGACGCCTAGGCCATTTTTTATCATTTTCTTTTTCTTTTGCTATTTTTCTGTTCTTTTTTCCTGTTCATTTCCCTTTTCTGCTCTGCTCTCTGGCTCTACTCCAGAGATGCTTCCGATTCGTGGGAGGACCATCCGACTGGCCGACTTTCTCGCGTCGTGAGCGGTGATGGATGGGCGATACCGATTGGCGGCCGGTACCGTTGGCGCGCCGGCTGTGGCGGGTAGACTCGGGGCTTGACGCGGACCGCTGTGACTACGTCAGAGGCATTTATAGAGGATCACAGTCTTTACCGTACAACAGACACCGATCTCAGAAATTCGTCGACATATGACACTACGCGAACGTGCACTGACGCGAAGATGTCAGTCCAGGGCAAATACTCGCGCCGCGACTTCGATCCACACAGACGCAGCATTCTTTTTTCTATTCTCCTTTCCTGTTTCTTTGTTTGCTCTACTCTATTTCTCTACTCCAGGAGTCCTCCCGATCTGTTCTGCATCCGGCAGCCCAACTATTCGGATTGTGGGGTCATAGCCTCTTCGAGAACAGCGATAACTCCCAATTTGGGCGCGGAAACAGGCTCAACGACAGTAAGGAATATGCGCTCATTTTGTCGCAACTGCGTAAAGACGTGGTGATTAACACCGTGCTTTACACGGTGATGTACTTGCGAGTTTCTACAAAGTGGAAGATTTCAGGGATGCCCTTCTACCGGCGGGCCTGCGGCCTTATGTGGCATGCATCGGGGTACACCAAATCTACAACGTTTTGACTGTGACCCTCAGTCATGCGACTTCGACTAAAAAGATGATGACCGCTAAAAATCACCAAATCAAAGAATGACGGTGCGTCATCTTTGACCCGCAGGATCAACAGTTGAAGCTTAGGCTTCACCGATTTCTGTACGGCGTTGCCGACGAAGACGTCAGGACAGCGTTCGCGGCCTTCGCCAAGGTGGTGGAGGTAAACCAGGAGAGGTGCCGTGTCCAAGGCATGGGAATCAAGACCTCAACCACCAAGACCATCATTCTCAAATTGAAAGGCGGCATGAACGTGGCAGACCTTCCTATCAGGCCCGCGTCGGCGGAGAGTTGGCTTTGCTCTTCGTTTCCAGTCTACCGGTTCAGTGCCTGCGCTGGCAAGAAACAGGACACCTCCGCCATCAGTGCAGAGTTTCCCACTGTTCCCAGTGCATGCGTTTTGGTCACATCGACGCGGACTGCCTAAAATCCTCCGCTGTGACAGGCCCAGCAGCGAGAGACGTAGCGGCAGCACTTGTGATGGACGTGGCTGAGGCGGAGTACGCTGCCCAAGGAACCAGAGACCTGGGGGGTTATTCTGTAACAGTCCACCTAGTGGACTGTCCATTTCGGCCGCTGCTGATTGGATGCAGCTGTACGAGCGAGGCGGAGACGAGCGCCCCCAGCCAATCAGCAGCGGCCGAAATGGACAGTCCACTAGGTGGACTCCTACAGAATACCACCGCTGGTGTCAACAGCGACAACCAGTAGGAAGACGACTGTGGGCCTAGGCGGCAGGGTGGCTGAGGCTACTCAGAAGATGAGTGGGACGTCACAGCTTATGACTGCAGTGCGCCAGGCGACGGAGAGCATAAGCGAAGATGCACCCGACGACGCGATGGCAATGCAGCAGGACGGGGGCGTCAATGACGGCTACTGGACTGCGACTCTTGGTGCCCGAGTAAAGCGCCCTCACACGTAGGCCAAGCACCGCGACGAGGGTGTGACCAGCACCACCGAGGGTTCACCGACGAAGGCACCTCATGGGAGGCGGATGGATTACAAGGCAAAGCCTAACGTTTTGCCTGAAAAGAACCCTGTGGACAAAGCGGCGACGTCTAACGACGACAGCAAGCGGGCGGTTCTGGAGTCAGTTAGCCGAAGGCTAGTCGTGAACGGTGAGCATCATGCTCCGGGCCTACATATTTTTCTTGTTTCAAGATGGATTTAATTCCGTCATTTAGTATTGCCACATTGAACCTGAGAGGGTTGGCGGTTCGTCGTAGGCAAAGTAAGGTCCTATGGGTGGCCACTGCCTACGACATAAACGTATTAGCCATCCAGGAGACGAAGGTTAACGGGGAGGAGAGCGGGAGTAGGGTGCCACGTTTCACGACTAGATATCTTGCGTTGGTTAGCCATGCAATAGGCAGGTTAGGAGGGAAGGACTGTATTCTGCATATCATATTGACTGCAAATAAATACGGGGACAGTGGAAGAGGACACATAAAGAATACATAAACAAAACTTTCAACTGGTTTATTCACGGCAGCCCGTGGGCATATATAAACAAATAGAACATGCGCAAAACGCAGCAAACAAGATGACTCATTAGCCTAGCGGTGCAACCAATTATAAAAAAATCTATTTCCAATTGAAACAATCTAATGGAAGTGTCACTAACACAGTCTTGGCCTTTCTTTTTTATGTGATAAGCCTCCATCAGTTCGCGTGCAGTCTGGTCCTGGCTTCTCCCCAGGATCCTTATCTCCGTGAAAAGAGGTGCACAGTGACAGGCATTGCAGTGCGCGGGCAAGTGCGCCGATTCATCTTTCGTTAACTTTTGTTCGTGTTCCCTGGCTCGATCATTCAGGCACCGTCCTGTCTGCCTTGTGTAGGACTTGCCACACGCCAGGGGGATTTCGTACACAACTGCTACATTGAATTTTGCATATGGCTTGGTATGGTTGTTGCCACAGCCTTGCCTTCCTTTAGGATTACGGGCCGTGCGGTGGCAGAGTCGCACCAGCTTAAAAGGGGCTGAAAGAAAAAGGCGGACTCCAAACCTGCCTGCCACCTTCCTTAGGTTGTGGGCGACCCTGTTCATATACGATACCACTTCAGGTCCCACGGCCATAGTAATCGTCCTCACCCTTGCTTTTCTCCTAGATACTTCTACCTTCTGCAGGAGGGTGTCCACCACTGCCATTACCATTGAGTCAGGAAACCCTGCCGTCTTAAGACGGGAAATCTGATGGTCAAGTGCAAGCTGCATCTTGTGCACACACCACTTGTGGAGAGCAGATTCTAAACAGAGTATCGCTACTCTTCGCTTAACAACCATTGGCTGGGAGAAGTCATATGGCACCAAAACCTTCTGTGCCCGAGGGAAGTACGGTCAGCACGCGTCGCCTTTAGCAAATTAAATGTTTATGTCTAAAAAACGCAAGGAATTGTCTAGTGGAAGTTCGTGAGTAAAAGAAAACCCTTTACCGAGTTTAAAAACGGCTGCAATGCTGTCAAAAAAGTTAAACTTCCTTGCCCGCTAAAAACAATTAAAAAATTATCCATAGCTTTAAAAACATTTAAAATATTTAAAAACGCCCCCCCCTCCCCCCCTTACGCCTGATCAAGCGCTTTGTCTATGGTAGCTAAAAAAATGTTGCACGAAAGCGGCGCAATGCACGAACCGATGCAGATTCCACGTTTCTCCAGAAAAGAGTGTTCGTCGAAACTGATAAAAGTGCTCTTAAGACAGGTTTCTAAAAGCGTTAAAAAATATTCCGCCGAAATACTAACTGCGTTCTGGGAGGCCATAGTGACATTTTCTTCAATACATCTCCTCGCAGCAACAAACACATCTTTATGAGGAACGGAGTAGAAAAGATCTACATCACCCGAAAAAGCCGGACCTATGTCCTGATTAGCCCTTAGAAAAGCAACAACCTAGTCAGCGCTTTTTGTACAAAGGGGTTGGATATAACAAGCATTTTCAAACTCTTTAAAATGAAGCGGCTAAGTTGGACCTGCTACGTTCCACGCTCTCTAACTATTGTCCTGAATGGAGTGCTGGGTTTATGTGTCTTCGAAATAAAGAAAACACATACCGCGGCGACCAAAGCGCTACTGACATCCCTAGCTAGTTTATCGAGATTAAGAGACTTGCACTTTCTTATAATCCTGCTTTTTACTCTGGTTTCAGAGTTCCTATTAGGTTTAAAATTCTTCAGTGCCTCAGAGGCTTTAGCACCAAACATGCTCTTCGGGAGCACAACAAATTCCCCGTCTTTGTCTGCCTCTAAAAGTACAAGCTCGTTGACAAAACGGCAGAGTCCTATGTGTGGCGGATACTGTTCGATTGGAAGCCGGTTTCGAGACACTCCTTCTAAGACAGGCAACACCTTCCAACAGGCACCTGTAATGGTGATCCTGTGGAGCCTTCTTCGCCACCTGCCTGTTCAGACCAGCTAGTTCATAAGCAGCAACTTGATGCTCGACGCTGTACTTCGGTCCTTTAGCAAGCAAGGCGGTCACGTCTTCTGAGATGCTTGCGTCGCCCAGCACGAGCGGCTTATTTCCTTGTCCCTGACTAGTCCTCGTACCGTTCCAAGCCCTAAGCAAATGACCGACCATGTGATTCCAGTAGTACTCGGTCAACTGATGAGAGGCATGTCTAACAGACTTCAAATCCTTTTCCGCATGCCATTCTGTAGCTTTAGTAAAGCATATGATGCGAAGCCAATCGTTGAGCAGTCTAACTTGCCGCCACAACTCTGTCCGAAGAATTTTGCATACGCGCTTGATGTGACCCCACGACGGAACGACGCAACCAAACAGTGCACTCACTTCCAAAAGGATCAAGCCGCGCTTGATACAGAAGCCGATGAATCTTGCTCGGCAGATAGTCGCCACGATGTCCTGTATGAGTGATTCTACCTTTGAGGACACGAAAGACGATGGAACACAGAAAGAAGGGCCATCTGTGTGAGATATATGCTTCAGATGAACTTCAGTTTGGCCTAGTTGGTGTTTACCGCATACCATATTGACCGCAAATAAAGATGGGGACGGCGAAAGAGAACACCTAAACAACACGGGCGGTAACATTCAACTGGTTTATTCACGGCAGCCCGTGGGCACATATAGACAAATAGAACATGCGCAGAACCCAGTAAACAAGATCACTCATAACCCTAGCGGGGTACCCAATTATAAAAAAAAAAACGCTCCTAATTCAGTGCATGAGCGGGTCGTTTTTCTTCGAACTTTTCTCAGTGTACCCGTTGTGATAAAACCAGGGTGTCTACCAACCGGGAAAACCGGGAAAACCGGGAATTCTCAGGGATTTTGAGTAGTCTGGAAAAATTCAGGGAAAACTCAGGAAATTTGTGCTTCTATCAGGGAAAATTAGCTGTAATTTCTTTAGAGGGTCAAAAGTCGCCGTATTGCTGGCTCGAGAAACAGACAGTACTCGTAACGAATCGTCGTCGGCTGGAGGAGTTGCCAGTGTACAGTCAACGACCGACTTTCCGGATTCCCGATAACTCGGACGGCTTCGCGGCACCACCAAGTACCCCAAAGAGGCAATGTATCATAACGTCTGAAATTTCTGACGCAAGAACTCTTCGCCGTCCGATTTTCTAAACGTTTTGCATGATCGCAGATCCGAGACGGCATTAATGAAAACCACCACCGCTGCTATTTTGATTACCTCGCCGCCTTGAACCTGTGCTCTCGCACGCAGATCCGCTGGCAGCCGTAGCCACCACTGCGGTAACGCTAGGCCTAGCTGCTTCGACGTTCGCTGTTAAGCTTCTTGTCGTTCGGTGCCGTGTTTCTTCATTTCTCCGCTGACAGCAATAATTTTGTCTTCGAAGCTTGGAAAGCACGGCGCACTGCATAATGCTATTTCCCGAAAGTCTGCTTCGCCTCATTACAGTAATGCAACGCGGTGAAGCGTAACAAGCGTAGGAAGGGGCAATTGTCGCGGGACGCTGTATGTATTCCTTAATTTTACACGTGTGCACCCGCCCTCACCTGTCACAGTAGAAGCACCGATATGCCTAATAAGTGCACTGACAGGCATTCAGAGCTTTTTCAGAGGTACGTGTGTCGATTGCAGCCCTTAAGGGCAGTACTACTGCCCTCACTACTACTAAGGGCCGCATTACTACTATGCTAGGGCAGTATTACTACTTATTACTACTAAGGGCAGTACTACTGCCCTACTAAGGGCAGTAGGGGCACGGCAGCACCGCAACCGCCATGCCGTCTAATCAGCGATTTTTGTTTCTCGAGCAGGTACTCCTGCTTTGCGCATCGATTCAAGCGCAAGCCCCGGACATGTGCATCGTCGGATCGGCTGCTGACGCGGCGGTATCAGCGTTGGAACGTTGGACAGCCTCAAACCCGGATGCCATGGAACGACGCCTACTGTCTGGGACAAGCCTATAAAGCTGGCACCTTTGGGAGTCGGCTTCAGTGGGCACGGCAGCACCGCAACCGCCATGCCGTCTAATCAGCGATTTTTGTTCCTCGAGCAGGTCAGTTACTATACCAAGTTTGGTTACAGAAACGACAACCGTTTTGTTGTAGTGCTGCCGTGCCCGAGTGTGCTTTTTCCGAATTTGCATCTATCTGCCTCTTGTTGTCCGGTGATGTAGAGTTAAATCCAGGGCCTGACACTAAGGTTTTGTTGAAGGAGCTTTGCGATGGGCAAAAAGCAATTCAAATTGATCTAGATAGCCTCGGAAAGCGGCTCGAGTGTGTAGAAAAGAGCATTCAAATCGTTAGGGATCAAGCCAGTAGCATAGTCAAGTTAACAAAAACTGTTAAAGAACTAAACGAGACCATCGCGAAGCAACAAGAGAGGTTGATAAATTTAGAGGATAGAAGCCGGCGAAACAACCTCGTGGTCTTTGGAATCAAAGAAAGCGAAAACGAATCCGCTGATGACCTTAACACAAAAGTTCTAAGTGAAGTTTTTGAAGAAAAACTTGGTGTGACGTTGAACACGGTAGAAAGAATTCACAGAATTGGCAAGAAAAATAGTAAGCACCCTCGACCAGTGATCTTGAGACTTTATGACTGCAGAGAAAAATCTAAACTGTACCAAAACTGCAAGAAACTTAAAGGAAGCGGCATTTCGATTGGTGATGACTTTTCCACGGAAACACTGGCAAAACGCAAGCTGCTCTGGAATTCGGCAAAACAGGAACGTGATGATGGCAAACGAGTCCGTCTTAATTATGACAAGTTAACAATAAACAGCGACGTGTTTGCCTGGGATTACTCTAGGACCCGCCGAGTACGAATACGCCAAAATAACCCTCCACCGGCCGAAGGCTCGGAATGAAGCCATGTGAGCCTAAAGTATTCTGATTTTCGATTAATTAACTTCAATGCTAGGAGCCTTACGAATAAAATTACTGACCTAGAATACTTACTGGCTAGCTATGATCCACATATTGTCACTATTAGTGAAACATGGCTCGTCCCGAAATAAAAGATCATGAAATTATACCCCCCGGCTACAAAATATTTCGCAATGATCGAGAATCGCGAGGAGGAGGTGTAGCCATCATAGTGAAAGAAAATGTTCAGTGCCTACAGATGCAAGGCATTCCGAATCACGACAGTGTTTGGTGTCAAATAAACTTGAAAATTCGTCATTTATTATTGGAGCGTTGTACTGGCCACCAAGCGCGCACGTATCATATTTAGAAGATGTACAACGCCACTTGGAGGGACTTCAACCCTCGAAATGTAAGCTGATTCTCGTGGGTGATTTTAACCTCGGGGGTATTGACTGGAATAATTCGACAATTGATACAAAAGAGCGGGCGTCCTGTGAAGTTCTTCTTGATATCACCTTCAATCATGATTTGACGCAGGTTGTTCGTGAAAACACACGTATAGCAGGATCAGCACAGTCTACGCTTGACTTAGTTTTTCTTGATGCATGTTTGGATAATTACAAAGTACAAATTCAAAGTGGACTATCTGATTACAAACTTATTTCTGTAGAACTTAAAACCGATCTTACTTCTGCCCGAAATAAAGCAAAGACCACACTTGTTCGCCAGTATGACAGAGCCGATGACACGAGCATTATCGACTACTTATCATTTACGTTGGACAGTTTCAGAGCGGAAAGTGACGTCAATGACTTGTGGCTGCGGTTTAAAGATATTGTCTCGTATTGTATCTCAACGTTTGTACCGTTGCGAAAAATAAGACAAAAGAAACAAAATCCATGGGTAACCAGAGAAATAATTCATTTAAAGAGGCAGATCGCCCGCCAAAGACTGAAGAGGAAAAGGAACCACGAAAAAATAGCTCTGTTATCACGGCAATTACGAACTAAGCTTTACACAGCCAAATAAAAGTATTACACCGAAACCTTGTCCAACTTGATGGTCTCCTCCCCACACCGTTTTTGGCGTCACTTATCGCAGCCCGAAAATAACCCACATAGTATTATCATGAACGGTTCGGTTCTGCACGATCACGGAGCGATAGCGTCACATTATAACACGTTTTTTCAGTCTGTTTTTTCCCCGCGGTCTGGTGGTGATGCGTCGCAATATCAGATGCCTGGCCATCGTTCTTCGGAAATGCCGGACGTAAACGTAACGTACGAAGGCGTCGTTTCCCTCCTGCTAAACATTAACATAAAAAAATCTAATGGTCCCGACGATATACCAAATGCTTTTTTACGTAGATATGCGGAATGGATTGGACACTATCTTACGATCATTTTTAAAGCGTCACTTGAACAAAAACGCGTCGCAAATGACTGGTTAGTGGCCAAGGATGTCCCAGTTTTCAAATCAGGAGACCGGCAAAAAATTGAAAATTACCGCCCCATTTCCTTATCTTGTGTATGCTGTAAACTTCTCGAGCATATAATATCAAAATCAATATACACCTACCTGGAAGACAAGAAACTTCCATATTCCAATCAGCATGGTTTTAGGCGAAATCTTTCGACAGTGACGCAACTGGTTGAAACAATTGATGATTTTGCGAGGGCTTTGAATAACAAGGGACAAATTGACTGTATTTGTCTTGACATGTCCAAAGCCTTCGACAGAGTCCCTCATTCAGAACTCATTGATAAGTTGGTTCATCTTGGCATAAACTACAATGTAACACAATGGATTCGTGCCTACCTAATAGGCAGAACTCAGTACGTAGAAATTAATGGCTCCAAATCAGAATTATTAGACGTCACATCGGGTGTTCCACTAGGGTCTGTGTTGGGTCCAGTCTTATTTCTTGTTTATGTTAACGATATCGCGCAATCTATTAACAAAGACATAAGGGTGCGACTCTTCGCAGATGATTGCCTCCTGTATAAACTGATAAACAACCAGGACGATTCGAAAATTCTTAACGAAGCTCTGCAGGTGGTTGAACAGTGGTGTGAAATTTCAAAAATGAAAATTAACCGAAATAAAACTTTTGTATTTCGCGTCACAAACAAGACAAAACATGTTGTTGACTTTAACTACACCCTGGGTTCATTTACACTTGCCGCAGTTTTTAGCCTTAAATATTTAGGCGTAACTATTTCCAGGAACCTGAGTTGGAAGGAGCACGTTAAAAACATTTGTTCGACAGCAGAAATGAAACTCTGGTTTTTGCGTAGGAAGCTGAAGCTTGCTTCGAAAGACCCTAAGTTAACTGCCTACCTATATCTGGTAAGACCCACACTGGAATACGCCAGTATTGTTTGGGACCCTTATGAAACAGGATTGATAACCATGATTGAAAGAGTCCAACGAAGAGCCGCTCGATTTATTCTGTCTCGTTACTCGCAAACTGATTCTGTTACAGAAATGCTGTAATTACTTAACTTACCCTCCCTAGCAGAACGACGCCATGTAGCCAGACTTAAGTTTCTTTTTTTGCTTTGGAAAGGGCATTTCAACATAAATACTACTCCCTATTTAGCACCAAAACAAGGCAGAGCCTCAAGAGGTACACATGAACATAATTTCCGGATATCTCAACTGCAAATTAATGCATACGCCAATTCTTACTTCCCCAGAACAATAAGTGAATGGAACAGACTACCAAAAGCCATTATTCAATGTGATACCGTTACACAATTTAAAAACAATCTGAGGCAAATCATGCCCTAAACAAAATTATGTACATTATGTTACATTAACACAGATTGTGTTTATTGTCCCTGCATATTGCTTTTGTATTTGTGCTCTTACTAGTTTCCTGGTTCTTTTTATGAATGTATGCTCAAAAGCAGTGTTTTATGTATAATTTGCGTGCATTGTGTATAATGTACATTATGTTTTTCATTTTCTGTGCTGTACCCCACCCCTGTAACGGCCTCCGGGCCAACAGTATGACTAAATAAATAAATAAAAAAAAGACATGAATTTATTTTTTCGGACTGCCTGATTTTTCGGAAGTTTTCGCGGCCCCTAGGGGGTCCGAAAAATTGGACGTTGACTGTAAATTGACCAAGAGTATTCTTCAAGTAATCCGTGGGGCGAACGCGTGGCGAAAGGAGGACGAGAACAGAAAGGATCGACGCACTGAGGAATGAACGGGGAATTAAGTATGCGACCGCTTCTTTGAAGGAGCCTGCGCTCAAAAAACAAATTGTTGGCTGATGCTGAGATGCAGGTGTCCTTCATCCAAACCGAAATAAACTCTTTAAAGCAGTGAAACACAACACTGAGGCGTCTTGCGCCAGCTGAGAGTATGTCAGGACAGTTGCATGACACTGAGCATGCTATCAGTTGATAGAAATAGCTCATATTCGAAAATATTTGCTTCTGTATGCATCTCCTTTTTATTTGTACTAGAGAATGTCCAACTCGATTTGAAAATTTTTTCGAAGACATTTTATTTGCTGTGCATTTTATTAACCCCTCCCTTATATTTATTTCTTGAATAACATAAACACTACTATTTAGTATTCAAATTAGATTAGGTTGGTTTCCTTTAAAATTTTTTTCATATGCTTACTAGAGAGTGACAGAATAGGGCGATATGGTTTCAGCGCGACTTGAGATAAAACATAGTTCTGCATCACTCCGGGAATTTTGCAGAAGCACTCAGGGAAAACCTGGAAAACTTAGGGAATTTGGAAATGTCAACATGGTAGACACCCAGAAAACGTGGTCTTGTTAGGTGTCTTTAATTGTGTGTTAATGCTGGACACAGAGTGAACAATGCCCGTGCGCGTGACAGCAGCACTATCGTATTATCAAAACCAATAAGTGAAAATGAACTTGATGTTTTTGAGTGTCTGGGGGAAGGTGGGCGTGAAGTGAATTTTATACGTCTTCAGGGTAGTAGCCATGCGCGATTAGATCGAATGTACATATAGTTGGACACGATTCCAAGATGCCACGGTTATTGTGTAGTTTTCGGATCAGTGCCTGGTAAGTATAGTAGGTATAGTAGGGAGTATTAACTATGGTAGGTGTAGTGAAAAGGTAACATGCATTTAATTGCGATCTATGCAACATGAATTCATTGTTACTAAACGATCAGTCGTTGGTAAAAGTACGGGATGCGGTTAATGAAAGTACGCGACGATGCAGCGGAAACAATATCAGACAAGTGGGGGTGTTTTAAACAAACGGTTAAAATTAAAGCCATAGAAAGAATGAGTTGCGGTAAATTTGAGAGTGAAATGAAAGAAAAGGGTTCGCGAAGACTGCTTTAGCAGCTCATAATGCTTGAGTGATGCCTGATGCTTACAAAGATGGTGTGGGAGGCGTCAAAGTAAAAGTTGGACTGTTTGACAAGGAGCGTTATCAAGGTGCCATCGCGCGAGCAAGAGCAGATGCATTAGCGGCAGAGGAGACTCCCACTAACAGGGTGCTTGGACTAGAGAAGGCGCATGGACGACGAAACCATGTCGATCGGTTTTTAATGAACGTGGCTGTTGTGGATGGCAAGAGCATAGGACGCGCCTTCTTCGAGCACTACCTGTCGCTCTTTGTGCTTTAGGGCGGATTTTCTTCATCGCATACAACGATTGCATGATGATGCCAAAACGCGTCTAGAATGCAACAAAACCGAGAGAGAAGTCGAAAAGGCAATCGACGATTTGAACTTCGGCAAGTCGCCCGGACCTGATGGACTCAGCGCTGGGTTATATAAGGCTTTTAAAAGAGAAATGGGCCCTTTGGTAGCAAACGTATTTATTGTCACGTGCGAACAGAAATCTTTGCCACCTTCCTTTGGAAAAGCGCACACTATTCTAATGCCTAAGAGCGAATAGACCAAACTGAGATTCCTTTCATTCTATAGGCCAATATCACTAACAACCGTTAATTACAATATATTTGTAAAGATTTTAACTACCAGACTTCAAGGCGTCATCAGTGTAATGGTTAAAAATAAAATTGTGATGTTTTATGCCAAAAGCACTTTCTGATTAAGACGCATGCCGTAGTGGAGGACACCGAAATTCCGACCTCCTGGCGTTCTTAAACGTGCACCTAAATAAAGTACACGGGTGTTTGCACATTTCACCCTCATCGAAACGCCCCGGCCGTGGCCGGGATTCGATCACGCCATCTCGTGCTCAGCCGCCCAACACCATAGCCACTGAGCAACCACTGCGGATAAGGTATTAGTGGCACACCATCAAAATTGCGGAATCAAGGGCCTATTTATTTTTTCGAGCATTCATAAGATGTGATGTGTGCTCGAGTGCGGCGAGGTCACCTTGAAGGGCGTTGCAGTTCTTCATCTTGATCTCCAGAAAGCGTTCGATTGGGTCGCTCACGTTATCTTGATTGCCATCTTGAATCATGTTAATGCCGGTTCCATCATCAATGAGGGCGTGGCCTTAGCGTACCAGAATCGCACAAGATAAATTGTTAATAAGTCCCTGGGGCCCCCATTAACATAATGCGTTCAGTGCACCAAAGCTGTCCCTTCAGTTCGCTTCTATTTGCTATCTGCATAGACGCAATGTATGTGGAAAAATGAAAATGATAAAATACGTGGTTATGTATTGACACCGACAGAAGTGAAGCTTCTGGGGTATGCAGATGACATTGCAGTGTGTTGCACACACAAACCAACGGTAACAGAAATAATATCGGTAGTAAAGCATTTCTCTGATGTCACGGTTACCAGAGTAAATTGGGGCAAATCCCTGGGGCTGTGGTTCGAGGACTGGGTTTCTGCACCGGACTACTTCGCGCACGTCAAGTGGGTGAAACTCCGACAAGGTAGCAGGGTGTTCCCCTCGACAGCTACAAGAGCAGCGGCGAATATTGGAGGAGCCAAACCAACGAATTGAAAAAAAAGTAGACAGGTAGAAAGGTACAAACCTGCCTATTTTTCCAAGAGCGACAGCTTGTAACATGTGTTTTATCACTACGTTGTCACGTCTTGAAAGTGTTATATTGTTCTGGGGCAAATGTGCAAAGGCAGCACAGACTGTTTGCAGTCTTTATCTGGAGCTCAACATGGGAAAGGTGCAGCCGAACATATGTGTCCAGAAGAGTGAAGAACGGCGTTTTGGGCTTGGCGCATCGTTTGTTAAAAAATGGTGAACAGGTTTTTGTTTTTCCGTGATGTCTGCTATCCTGTCCTCCGCACCGTGTGTCATCATGGGCCTGTCAAAATATTGAGTCCCCAACTATCTATAAAATTAAAAACCCGAGTGCGGAACAGTGGGAGAGTATGCTTTCCAGCGTAAGCTTGAACGGCCAAAAGCGCCTAGTAGAGTGAGCTCACGGGTTGGCCATACTCAGTGGAGCCTTGGACTACGGCACCAACCCTGTGATTGCAGACGGAAGAATCCATCAGAAGATGGAACAGGCCGTCTGAAGCCGCGAAGATCTCTTTTATAGAGCCCAATAAATGTTTTCCGATCCGATCAGCTCAGGTTGAGCAAGGAAGACGAGGAAGAGAAAGAAGACGACAAAGCTGCTGATGTCTGTCTAAGTAGCTCTGCCTGCATTTGTTGTTATTTTCTGGTTATCTTACTGGTCCGAACTCTTCAAGACGTCGGACGACTGGAAAAGATACTTCCGTAGCGGAGAACAAGGGGTGCCGCGCCACCCGACGCCTTACAAGGTGATGCAAGGGCGCAAACTGGCACCGACGAGCACTCCGCCATGACCTCTCAAGAGGGGACACCGGGTCAGAAACGCCAGCTCGTTTGTACAAGCCTGCCGACTGCCAGCGACAAGACTCTGGGGAATCTGAGTACGAATCAACAATCATCGGGGACCACGACGAGGTGAACCTTTCAGACCTAGATACGGACGAGGCTGGCTTCCGAATCGTGCGCCATCGTAAAGACAGGACGGTGGGCATTCCTGTGCTAATCACTGCAGCATCAGAGAGAGGTGATTTAAGGCAAGTGAACCTTATTGTCCTATATTTTGAGGTTGGAGTGATTGTCGGTAGAGCCCAGTCAAGAGCCATTTCACAGTGCAAGGAGCATTGCTCTTGGGTGTAGACACAGAAGGACAAGCTAATATTCTTCAAGAGACCAAGCATATCGGTGGCATAGACGCATCTGCCCTGTTCCAGAGAGTTAAATGAAAAACACGTGCATTGTTAGGGCAGTCCCAAAATGGTACTCGGATGAAGAGCTGCTCACCTACCTGAGACATCAGGGAGTGTTCCATGCGAGGAAAATTATCCGTCGAATCCAAAGCTCGTCGTCTGAGTCGAAGTCAAGGCGCATTGACTCGTTCGTTCTCACTTCTACTCCAAATTCTCAGCGCCCGGAGAAGATTATCCTCGGTTTTACGAGACACGAGCTTGCCGACTACGTGGAGACACCACCACGCTGTTTTAAGTGCCAACGCTTAGGACATGTAGGTAAGTATTGTCGGGGGGACCAGGGATGCAAGCTCTGTGGGGGACCTCATGACTTTAAGACGTGTGCAAGTAAAAACAACTATAGGGGTGCAAACTTCGGCGGCGATCATTCAGCTAGCTACGGCCGATGTCCTGTGAGGACAACCTTGCAGCGAAGGCATAATATGTTTGTCCTGTGTCCAAAGCATGCAGGTGCACGATCGAGCAAGAGGCCCAATGCGCCACAACTAAGTGGTTTGAAAACAGATTACGCATCTAATTCTCGGCGTCTCCATTGTCAGAAGAAGTTATTGAGCCAGCACAACTGGTCAACGTCTGAAGAACATGTTCCAAAAAGTGTCCGAAAAGCGCGCCTATGCATCCGCAGTGAAACGACCTCAAGTACCAGTTGGAAGCACTCACCAGAAAAACTGCAAACATGTGATACGCGCTTTGTTCACGACACTACGGTCACACGTCGAGAAGATGCCTGTGAGTTCAGCGAAGGATATGCTTGAAGCAGTGCTGGCGCTTGAGTCAGTAATACTCTGCTCTACTTCCTCATACCCTCAGTAGCATAGTGGCACTTTCATGCCCACCTGGTCCATTCCGCCGTTCAAAAGCGCCCTTAAATATGCAATGGAGCCGCGTCGGTATTTTACAGTGTCTGTGCGAATTTGGTATTTTCCTTCGAGACATGCCTATAACAATACTATCACTGTCGGAGGCTGGTTTTCCAAATCGAAAGACGATCCCAGGTTACGTCAGACATGGCAATACTAGTGTACCTTCATTTGCAAATGGCAGTGCAATTATATACATCAGGCGTGAAATATCTCACGTCACCTTACCTGTGCAAGACCTTTGTTCTACCTCCTTGGAAGTCACAGTTGTGCAAGTGTGCCTACAAAACCGAAAACTCAGTGTGGTTCGGTGTATGTAAGTCCACAAAGGAAGGTCTCCATGGACGCATTTTTAAAGGAGCTTTGAATTCGTTGCCCCTCGCCTGGAATAATCTGTGGGGATTTTAACGCAGATTATTCGTGTTGGGGAGATAAAGTTGCAGACTTACGTGGCAAAGGACTTGTCGCTGCCTGGGGTCCTGAGGACTTATGTTTGGCGAACGATGGCAAACCGACTTTCTTCAGGCCACCTGTTTCATGGTGTGTCATAGACCTCGTATTACACTCTACGGACCTTTTGGTATCATCGATAACGGCTCCAGGTAGGATGGGCAGCGACCATTTCCCAATTTTCACAAACACCATCTATCTACAGATTGCTGGTCGACAACCTTCTACTGTGACACGCTGGGATGCATACAGAGAACCGTTGGATGAATCCCCTGGTGAGCTGTTCGCATATATGTTGCATAGCAAGAGAGTGGCTACTTCAGTGTTGAAACTGCCATGTCATTTCCCTACTCCTGACTTGAACCTAAAGAATCTCTGCGCAGCGCATAGGAGAGCGGAGCGGAAACTAATAAGAAAAAAGGGAAATGCCTCTGCGAAAACTGTATATGGCAGGAAAAACACTGTCATTCGTCGTCACACAAAAAGATTAAGACGAGTGTAACGGGCTTCTTTCTGTCAGAGCTTGTCGGCATTTACTCACATGTCATGGATATGGGCAGTTAACAATCGCCTATCCTGAAATATTCGCCCACACAGGCCATTCGAAGTACTTTCTTTAAAGCAAGGAAAAAATTACCAACCCTTGCAGAATATTTCGCAGATGTATACACATCCGGCAGATCAGCGGGATTGGCGATTCCTCTGTCATCTCAATCATTGCATGCAATGGATACGCCATTCACCTACCGCGATTTGGATTTGGCGCTTAGCAAATTACAAAGACGCTGTGCTGTGGGTCCCGATTTGATCAGCAATCAAATGCTGACAAATGTGCCATACGAGCGAAGGTAAGCTCTTCTGGACATATTGTCACGTGGTCGTGACGTCAAAGAACACAGTAGCAGTACTGTGAAAGACAAAACTAGCTTTTATTGGGCGAACCTGTGCCCACAAAACAGGCTACACTTAAAGCACAACGATGGCGGCGAACACAGTCGGCGATCGTCATAAATCTGATCAGCGGGTCAGGCGCCTCGGCTTTTATACAGCAGTCGTCGAATGTTCCAGACTTATCGTTTGGACCCGCGTGCCTTCCACAAAGTTCTACACCATACGCGTTACGCGATGAAATCAGATAACGCAAGGTTCGGCGACAACAGACAGCCGGGTAGAAGCATCGATAACTTTCCAGAAACGTCGGATACATGCAGGCGCGTCCCTCGCTGTGCGATTACAGTTGTTAAGCGGTGAAACGTGGTCGCCCGATAAAGATAAGTACACGTGTCAATACCCCCCTCTTAAAAAGCATCGTCCCGATGCTACAAATAAACGAAAGTAATAAATAAGCACTCGTAGCAAAGAAACAAAAACAAAACAAAATAAGGTAAGTTTGTTAGCGTCCGTAAAATGGTTTAAGACGCACCACGTGGACCACTTCAGGTCGTGAGCGGCACCGCTGTGAATGCGAAATGCCGTCTGGCACGACCTCATAGTCCAGTGCGCCAATACGTCGGATGACCTTGTAGGGTCCGAAATAGCGTCGCAGTAGTTTCTCACTCAGTCGGCGTCGGCGTATCGGGGTCCATACCCAAACACGGTCGCCGGGCTGGTACTCGACGAAGCGTCGTCGGAGGTTGTACTGTCGGCTGTCGGTCTTCTGCTGGTTCTTGATTCGCAGGTGGGCGAGCTGTCGGGCTTCTTCGGCGCGCTGGAGATAGGTAGCGACGTCAAGATTCTCCTCGTCAGTGACGTGCGGCAGCATGGCGTCGAGCGTCGTCGTCGGGTTCCTGCCGTAAACCAACTTGAACGGGGTGATCTGTGTTGTTTCTTGCACCGCCGTGTTGTAAGCGAATGTTACGTACGGCAGGACGGCATCCCAGGTCTTGTGTTCGACATCGACGTACATCGCCAGCATGTCGGCGAGGGTCTTGTTCAGCCGCTCCGCAAGACCATTCGTCTGTGGGTGGTAGGCAGTTGTCCTCCTGTGCCTTTTCTGACTGCATTGCAGAATGGCCTGGGTGAGCTCCGCTGTAAAGGCCGTTCCTCTGTCGGTGATGAGGACTTCTGGGGCGCTATGTCGCAGCAAGATGTTTTCGACAAAGAATTACGCTACTTCGGCGGCGCTACCTTTCGGCAGTGCTTTAGTTTCAGCGAAGCGGGTGAGGTAGTCCGTCGCCACAACGATCCACTTATTCCCGGTTGTTGACGTCGGAAAGGGTCCCAACAAGGCCATCCCGATCTGCTGGAATGGTCGGCAAGGAGGCCGATTGGCTGTAGTAATCCGGCTGGTCTTGTCGGTGGTGTCTTGCGTCGCTGACAGTCTCGGCATGTTCTGACATAACGGGCGACATTGGCGGTCAGGCGCGGCCAATAATACCTTTCCTGTATCCCCGACAGCGTCCGGGAGAATCCTAGGTGCCCAGCGGTTGGATCGTCGTGTAGGGCGTGCAATATTTCTGGACGCAATCCTGACGGGACAACAAGAAGGTAGTTGGCGCGCACTGGTGAGAAGTTCTTCTTTACGAGTAGGTTGTTTTGAAGCGAGAACGAAGATAATCCTCGCTTAAATGCCCTAGGGACAGCGTCGGTATGGCCTTCCAAATACTCGATGAGGTTTTCCAATTCCGGGTCTGCTCGCTGCTGTTCAGCGAAGTCTTCTGCGCTTAAAATGCCGAGGAAGGCGTCGTCATCTTCGTCATCTTGCGGCGGCGAGTCAATGGGGGCGCGTGATAGGCAATCGGCATCAGAGTGTTTTCGTCCGGACTTATAGGTTACAGTGATATCATATTCTTGCAGTCTTAGGCTCCACCGCGCCATCCGTCCTGCAACGCCGCAATTCCGTCGACAACCGCCGCCGCCGCCAGCACGCCCACCCGTCGCCCAGCGCAGCTACCCGAGAAAGACAGACATTTGGCGAGCCCCCGACCACCGCCCCCTCTGCTATCACTGCGGAGAAGCCGGCCATGTGTATCGCCGATGCCCTTACCGCGACTTGGGACTGAGAGGTTTCGCCGTCAACGCGCCGCGTCCACAGCTTGGAGAGCGCCCACGTGACATCGCCGACTACCTCGCCGCTACTCAATGGAGCCCTCGACGACCGTCCCGTTCGCCGTCACCAGGCCGCTACCTGTCGCCGCGGCGCCGACCATACACCGGCCCAGCCCGGGGCCGCTCTGCGAGTCCATATCCGGAAAACTAAAAGCAGCAATCGATGGAGGTGCGGTTGCTGTTCGTCGAACTGACGAAGATCCTCCGCCGCCGATGAAGACGACGAAGAAACCTTCTCGACGACCTAATGACGACACGCCGCCGTCCCGAAGAAGTCGGGAAGCCAAGACTACTCCGACGAAAGACGACTTGACGACGCAACGTTCCAGCTTCAGTTCAACACGACGCAGCCGTGATCCGACGCCAAGACCAAACTGCAACGCCAGACAAAGAACCACCGACCTCGACGTGCTTCTCGACGGCCACGCAGTCGCTGCCTTAGTCGACATAGGGGCCGATTACTCCGTAATGAGTGGACACATCGCCGCCCAGCTGAAGAAGCTTAAGACTGCATGGGAGGGTCCCCAAATTCGGACTGCTGGAGGACACCTCATTACGCCAACTGGAATCTGCAATCTGCACTATTGGGCGAACCTGTGCCCACAAAACAGGCTACACTTGAAGCACAACGATGGCGGCGAACACAGTCGGCGATCGTCGTAAGTCTGATCAGCGGGTCAGGCGCGTCGGCTTTTATACAGCAGTCGTCGAATGTTCCAGACTAATCGTTTGGACCCGCGTGCCTTCCACAAAGTTCTACACCATTCGCGTTACGCGATGAAATCAGATAACACAAGGTTCGGCGACAACAGACAGCTGGGTAGAAGCATCGATAACTTTCCAGAAACGTCGGATACATGCAGGCGCGTCCCTCGCTGTGCGATTACAGTTGTTAAGCGGCGAAACGTGGTCGCCCGATAAAGATAAGTACACGTGTCAATATTGTCGTCGGCTGTATTTATTGTTATCCATCATGTGAGTATGAATGGATGGAAAGACTGCTTGTATGCACAAAATAACGTTTTGGGGGCCAGACTAATACTTCTAGGGGATTTTAACCTGCCTGATGTAAACTGGCAGACATTTGAACACCATTCACCAAGTGCTGATATGCTTTTCGTACTCATACTTTCATTGAATCTCAGCCAAATAGTAACAGAGCCCACACGTGTTCAAAGAACTGCTACCTACACACTTGATTTAGTTTTTTGAGCCAGCATCGCCCGTTAGAGCAAACGTATCTTGAATTCATTAATGGCATATCTGATCATAACATTACTTGATGTGTTGTACCTGCTCAGAATATTACATGTTCTTCCCAACCACGCATCACTTACCCGGACTTCAGTAAGTATTATTTACTTCTTATCTAGTGAATTTACTACCTTTTAAGCACTTTCAATACGTCCCACCGGAAACATCGAAACATTGTGGCATAGTTTCGAATAAATAATCTTTCATTGTGTTTCCAAGTATGTACCTTCTGAAGTAAAAAAAAACGACGAAGCACAATACCTGGATTTCACGTGACATCATTCATGCCAAACGTCAAGTCAAACGTCTGAAAAAATTAATGAAGGTAGCACCTAATCTTTCATCTCGAAGTAATCTTACTCTAGCTATCCAAGACAGGAAATCTAAAATAAAGACAGCGATGTCAAACTTTTACTCAAACACACTCCAAGGATTCCTGAGAAATTCACCAAGTAATTTCTGGAACTACCTTAAACCTAAGGCATCAAGTGATCGCCAAGTGTCGCGCGAAACTATAAAACCGCTAATTCACTAAATAACTACTTTTCTTCTATCTTCGCAACTGACGATGGGAAACTATCTCAAATTGTCATCACCGTTAATAGCTGACTGAGCCTTCTTACCGTCACGGAGGCCGGAGTACTGAACCTTTTCCTAAACCTGGACGCGAAAAAAGGACCAGGCCCGAACAAAATACCCAACGCTTTCTTGAAACGTCAGAATGGACGACGAAGTACCTTTGTATATTCGGCCGATTTCGGCCGATTTCGCTACAAGTACCGTGTGCAAACTTCTGGAACACATCATACTAAAACATATTGGTAAACACGGTTGTAAGTCCAGCGTTCTCCTGTCCGTTTCTGCTTGCTTGTGCTCACGTCCGTACTTGCTGGAAACCAATATACCTTCACTAAAACTTATAACCGTTTTCTTAGAAAAGGGGAGCATGATACCACCATATCAACTAGGCTTTCGCAGAGGCCTTTCTACGATCACTTAACTACTGGAGCTAAACCACGACATATCATTTAATATCGACCAACATAGATAAGCAGACATCCTACTCGATTTCCCGAAGTCATTTCGTCGGGTATCACACAGAAAGCTCATAAGGAAACTTGAGATTACATTAGGTTAGGTCCCATAACTGACTGGATTTGCGACTATCTTACTAACCGTACCCAATTTGTGAAATTTAACCGACAGATTTCCCAAACAGCTCGGGTACAGGCGTACAGGGGTACAGGGGTACAGGGGTACAGGGGTACAGACAGGCCTTGGAACTATCGGCGAAACGAAGCAGAGACACGACGTCTACTGGTCTCTTCGAATTGCTTGGATACTGCAACCCCTTCGAGACCTCCTGTGGCGGTGGACGGGCTGTTATTATGGACTTGTAACGTGTGAGAGACATTCAGGGGTACGTTCGCGTGAAAATATGTATTGCCTCGTCCTAGGAGAGGCTGTTACGAAAAGCTTGGACATCTACCTGTCAAGTGTGACAAGCGTTCAAGCGGTCGTCCCTTGTCGACATAATTGCCCTGTTCTCCTAAGCAGGTTCCTTTTATTCCCCGAGCCAACACAAAGGGACGTACGAAGAGAAGTCAAACTAAAATTCAGGAGGTCGTCAGTGACCACAACACCGCAAGGTATCTTACTAACCGTACCCAATTTGTGAAATTTAACTGACAGATTTCCCAAACAGCTCGGGTACAGGCGTACAGGGGTACAGGGGTACAGACAGGCCTTGGAACTATCGGCGAAACGAAGCAGAGACACGAGGTCTACTGGTCTCTTCGAATTGCTTGGATACTGCAACCCCTTCGAGATCTCCTGTGGCGGTGGACGGGCTGTTATTATGGACTTGTCACGTGTGAGAGACATTCAGGGGTACGTTCCCGTGAAAATATGTATTGCCTCGTCCTAGAAGAGGCTGTTACGATAAGCTTGGACATCTACCTGGCAAGTGTGAGAAGCGTTCAAGCGGTCTTCCCTTGTCGACATAATTGCCCTGTTCTCCTAAGCAGGTTCCTTTTATTCCCCGAGCCAACACAAAGGGACGTACGAAGAGAAGACAAACCAAAATTCAGGAGGTCGTCAGTGACCACAACACCGCAAGCGGCAATTAAGGCGGTCTTGGCACCCGTCTGACCGACCTGCCATGTGTGAGATACGTGCAAGCGGGTGTCCCGATGTCGACATAACTGTCCTCTTCTCCGGAACAGCATGAACCCTTTCATTCCCCGAGCTGACACAAAGGAATGACGAAGAGAACAAAGTCCGAAGCGTAGGAGCTGGATGGCAGAACCTGACGAAAGCTTCCACAGACTCCCGAAGAAAAGGGCGATGACCACAATATCGCAAGGGGCTATTTTAAGGCCGTGTTGGCCCCCGTGTTAATCAGAACCGCTCGAGACGAAGTTAACACATTCTCTTCTATTTTTTTTTCATCATCGCTATGCCCGGCTTCGTCGTAGTTTTCTGATTCTTGCGGTGAAGACCCACGTTACCAGGTCGAAATCGTGTCCGACCGCAGTGAAATACGCGTGAACTACGGGGATCTATTTGACTTAAGAATGTATTCCGTATTCTGCATGCAATTTAGTAATGAATTGCTTCTCACCAACTACCGAAGGCGAAAATTTGACGTAGTGGTTCTGCGGAAACCCGCAAGGTGGAGATAACTAATTAATAAAGAAAAAATCGGACATCCACCTGCTCCTAGCAATTCCTACAAAGGAACCACATGCGCGTTCCTCGAAAGAAAAGCCTCACATTTGAAGAAAAATTCGTCCTGGTCCGGGGCACCAAACTCGGGACCACCGCCTTTCCAGGGCAGCCGCTGTACCATCTGAGCTAACCAGGTGGCTAGCAGATGGCAGGGCGAAGTCGATATTGTCGACAACACGAAGCAAAGGCAAGCGTTTGACGTAGTAGTTCTGCGGAAACCCGTGGATAGAAGTAATTAATAAAGGAAAAATCAGACATCCACACTTTCGTTGCAATTTCTCCACACGAAACCCATACGGGTTCCTCTGTTGCTCATCGTCGTGGCATGGCCAAACTCGGTTGTCTTAATCTTGACCCGCTTACCTTGCCATGGATCAAAAGCTTTCTAACAGCACGATCTCAGTTCACAGTCATTGGCGGTAAGCTTTCAACAGCAGCACAAGTAGTATCCGGTGTCCCCCAGGGAGCAGGTCTTGGCCCGCTTCTCTTTCTTATCTTCATAAATAACTTGCCATTTGGAATAACGTCATCTATTCCCCTCTTTGCTGATGATTGCGTTGTATATCGTCGAATCTCACAGTAGTGATCAATCATTACTACAACGCGACCTAAACCTAATTCAAACTTGGTTGATGGACCCTAATACCTCAAAGTGGAAATGCATGGTTGTTTTGAGCAAAAAAAAAACTAATCAGATTTTTCAGTATTACTTTAATTCGACAGCTTTATCACATGCTAGCTCGCTCTAAGAAAAAAGAGAGTAAAAAGTGAGTCACGGCAACTTGACTCTCTTTTTTCTTCCGTAGACCCACTTTTGCGCGAGTAGAGTCAGAAAACAAGAGTCAACATTTGCGCATGGGTCGTTTGACTCTCAATAGCACGTGAAGAGTCGTCGTGGAAGATCGCGATTCCTCTGATATTCGAGATGAGTCTGGCGAGAGAAAGATTTTAATGCAGGAGAAGAAATACCAGATAACCTCTTCTGTTTTAGGCTGGCCCTCGGGTTCCTGTCCTGGTTTTAATGCGATGTATCATTCTTTCATCCTTGTCATGTTCTGCAATTACTTCGAACTCTATATACTGATTTTCCTTGACCATGCATGTTTGTTGATACCTCACACGCTTAAGCGATAAGTAGTTTCCTATGCTAAGGAAGACCTGGATATGTCGCACTGGATTCTGACCATAAGTAAATATACAAAAAAGTATTGGCTACTAAAGAGAGCACAGCAACGAGATAACAAGTTCAGTAGGCGCACTCAACTGTGTCGATTGTATGTGTAATTCCGCGACTTTAAATTAAATTTTGAAGATTGAAGTTCCAAAATCAAGATCTTGTTATGAGGCGCACGGTAATGGAAAGTTGCAGATTTATTTTCAGCAGCTGGGGTTATTTAGCGTGTATGGAATGCACGCTATACGCGCGTTCTCGCATTCTGACCCCGTTGGAATGCGACTGCCGCGGTTGTGATTGGACCCGACACCTCGAGCTCAGCAGCGCAACACCAAAGCCACTGGGCTACCGCAGTGCGTTGCGTTCCGCGACCAGAAACAAATATTAACGTACTCAACACTGCTTTGGAACCCTCTAGAAATATAAAAAGAAAAATATGGCAGTTTCACCCCAATACTGCATGAACCACTGCACGAACTATTGCACGAACCAATTTTCGTAGTTTCATCGGCTGAATAAACTGCAGTAAACATTCGCTTACTCCTTAATTTAGCAAGCACTGGGTCACGCGCGCACGTGCAAACATCAACAGATCTCACTCAATGATCGCGAACACTCGCTGTCACAGCGTTGGCGTGATGAAGGGCTCGAACGGAGCGGACCGAACGCTTCTGCTGCCTCCTTCTTCAAAGCGTCTCCGAAAAATTGCGCTATCTAAGCGCCCCCCCCCCCCTCCCAGCTTTGCATCCATCGGAAATTATCTCCAAAACAGAGCGAGGGTGGCGCAAGACCGGGCTAGAGCAACGGCCAGAGGAGGAGAAGCGCGCTAAACTAGCGCCTCCCTCTCCCGGCTTGCGCGCGTTTTATCACGTGACCTCCTATAGATACTTGACTTGAGGCGCCCATCCAGCCCGGCCCAGCCTCGAACACTTCCAGCCAACGGCGCGGGATAGGATCTTATCGCACTTGATTTTATACGTAAGCTCACGGTAACACCGACAGATATATTTCGACGGTTGTGTCCATATAACTGATATCGCAAAATTCGCAATAAACAGAAAATTTTACGAGGGACCAACAACGCTGCTTCTCCACGTCGTGATACAGCGGTGAACGATACTTCTGGAAAATGTGTTGCTAAATCTCCGCCAAATGACAACGCTCGCATTTGGTGACAGCAGAACGCAGTCGCAAGAAATTGTGGAGGAAATACCGGAGTTCTGGCAGCTTCAGGTGCACTAGATTATTGAGTAACGTCGGCGGCTTTATGGTTCTACCTTACATCAGAGAAAACTGCACTCGACAGAGATCAAGGGCAGCCGCACCGTTATAGCTAAGCAAATAAGGCACAATTACGCCGCGTCTTCCCACTTCGAGTACGCTCCGGCCACGATGGCTCCGACAGCCCAACGACAGATATTTCAAACGTAACCACACTCGGACGAGCAAATTTTGCTTCTGCGAAGTGAATGTATCGGGTGTTAAATTCATGCCTGTTTCATTCGTGAATATTACTTACGTGACGTAAAATTATCACTGAGCAGAACAGTTTTTATTTCAACGCGAGGAAAGAAAACCGAAACCAGCGCAACTGTTTTGCTCAGTTGTGCGGATAAAATTATCCAAAGCCGAAGCCGTCAATAGCATGACGCCATTCTTCAGTTGTGTTGCATCGCGCCCGAGTACGTTGCCGTTGTCGAGTGGTGGCTCTTTATTCTATGGAGTGGTTCTGAAAGCGCTGCGTTAGGGGAAACTGTAACCAGCACCAGGCGTTGCGGCAAGTTGCGGTGGGAACTTCTGTCCCTGCTGTGTGATTGCGACGAGGAGGACCGCCGCCAGCAGCGGCGTGTCGCCGATTTCGTCTTTGCCGACATCGAGCAAGTGCAGCTCACCGGCCCGCCACAAGCGCCCGAAGTGTTGCGTTTTGCACTGCGTTTTCCTTGTGATATGGGAGATCGCAACGCAGAGACGACCAGGTGCATACGAAAGACTACCAGCGGAGAGTGACCTGTGCCATATTTCTCTTAACCTCTCAGGTAAGCATATCAGCTTTTGTTCGGAGTTTACAAGCGGCGCGTACTCGGCCTTTCCGGTACGGCTACATTTTGCGCCACGTTTCTCTTGGCAGTTCACAGACGTTTCATAGGCATGCGTACGCGTAGGTATGCGAAAATACTACTGGCAGACGGAAGCCTCGGGAGTGCATCTGAAATTATAACAAGGCTGTACTGCCATAGATTAACACCGTTCTTAACGACTCCAATGACGAGTGGCCTGTCGCATCGAAATATCCGTAGAATATCAAGTACTGCGTAACTTGAAGTGTAGATATAATACTAGCAGCAGTGTGACTTTCACTGGCGAAGAGAGGTTGTCGACAAAACTGCTTGTGTATTTTGAAGATTTACTAGCGCTTTAGGTATATTACTGCGAATAATAAGAACGCTACAACGCTGTATGGCAGTGTCAGGCGATGTGGCAGCACAGATATTTTCGTAGCGGTAAGGCTGCTGCATGCACGAGCGAACAGACACAACGCTTTAAAAGCGCTGAAACAGAACAAATTTAATGTGCATTTGGCTGTAAGTCGGAAACGCATTAGCTCACAATATAAGCCGATGTATAATATTATTATTTTTATGTAATCTTTATTTTCACGGTTGTAAATATTTAAAAGCATGAATTTATATAGTAAGCAACCTTTATATAGTAAATCCTACTAGGCTTACAAAACCTGGCTGTGTTATGTAGAGAATTTGGGGTATTCCTACTGGATTTTCTATTTTGAGTCCGGTGTTTTATGAAAAAGGGGGTCTTTTTATTTGTAGTCTTATGTTAGTGCAGGTATTTGGCAAGCTGAAATGAGTTGATTGCAAAGTTGTACCTCCCGGTGAGCTGCATATGAACCAAAGTTTTTCCTGTCTTGGCTATCGTAATGTGCATATAACAATGTTAAGTATATACAGCTGTAGTTGGCTTAGTCGCTGCCGCGTATTTTTTAAAAGTAGAAGGTTATGATTATTTTACTGTTTTCATGCAGAAATACCTTTTTTCTTGTACCAAGAAACGCTCACAGCATTGAATGAAATGACGTGTAGTGTATTTTTCTACTACTTTAATAATGGAAATTTCATCTGTGGTGTATAAGAGATTACTTTACTTTCTTTTGCTAAACAATGCATTATCTGCTCTGCTACTGCTGTTGTTCTATGTATTTTGTCATTTTAAATGTACTTTATTTTAGGTACTCAAGAAATGGCAACATCCAGAAGAAGACGCCATTTTATCCAGCACGTTATGGGTGAGACAGATTGTAGCAGGCACTTTCACACATCTCATTAGCATATGATGCTATTGGTTGTAATTCTTGTGTCCACGTTTGTGGCCTTTATTCATTTCAGCATCATGCAAAGGGTAATAGCGAGATAGAGATAGCGAGATAGAGTAATTGTCCAAAGGAGAGACATGGCTGGAGGAGACGACACACATAAGCCTCCTTTGTCCGTATCTCAATGTTGCGCAGTTACTCCGTCGTTATCTACCAACAAGCCCAAGTTCTTCATCAGCTACATTTACTAATTCTCCATCATTACAATTTCATCCATACAACATTGAAAGTACAGAGGTACACAGGAAGACAGAGACTTGAATGATGAAGAGCCGTAGAACAAGGTGCATCGCTGCAGCGAATGTTTCGACAGAGAGAAGGAGATAAGTTTTCTTGTCAAAGCATTGGCTCCTGTAAAATTTATTGTTCTATCACTATTTACGATTAAAAGACAGCATTATTGCTCTTGCTGAAGTATTATGCATTATGGAATAAAAATTAGCAAGGAGAAATGTCAGGAATGTGCAATTTATTGTGTATTTTAATGCTACAGTGAAAGCCAGAAAAACAAGATGTAGACAACCACATTCTTATTTGTCACTACCCAGTTTGGCCAGCTTCATTCAGAGCTTGCACTTTGTTGCATCAACGACCACTGGAATTCATTACTTGAATTAGCTTAGTGATTTACTTATGTTTAGAGAAGTTGAACTTGTTTTAATGCAGCTTAACGTAGTGCGTGTAAAAAATATACAATGACATTTTAAGTGGTTCGCAGTTGACTAGCAGATCACTTGATGGTATGAGCTCAGGTTTCCACTGAGCCTCCATGCACAAATCGGATGCACATTCTTTTTTTTTTCATTGGTTGGATTTTCATAAGCATAAGTATCATTTCTTCTTCGTCGACGTTCTAGTTGTGTTGTAGGACCTAACTGTTTACATTTATTTGTTTTGGTATCCATGTTACACAGACAGCTGAATTTTTCTTGTAAATTGTGACATGGTAGCACTACGAGCATTTGTGCAAATTTGCTGCAGGTACACTCTGGCGGCTCCCGCCCCTGCATCCTACCGCCACCGTGTCCTGACCACGTCTACTAGGGAGTTGAAGCCTTTGGCGGCTCCTGCCACTGTGTCCTGCCACCACCGTGTCCTGACTACGTCCACTAGGGAGTTGGCAGCCTTCGTGATGGTGCCAAGCAGGCTCGAAGCTGACAGAAAGATTAATGTAAATACATGCAATTTAGTGGCAACTTTTTGAGTGAAGTGGCGTGTAGCCACTCAGCAATGAAAGAATTAACCCTTTACGGAAGAGTGTTGCCTACAGGCAACATCCCAAAAAAGGATTTTTTTCTTCTTGAGTTTAAGTATTGAGTACGAAGTTTCTAGCTAAATGTCTTCGGCCAACACTGAATGACAGGCAGCAAGCGTCATTTGTTGGTTTAGAGCAGGAACACTGGACGAGGAAGTCGAAGTTTGGCACGCGACTCACTGTCTTGTGCAAGCAAGTTCAGAGGAGACAGGCCAATGCAACATATGCAGCTGCAGTGGTGTCGCACATCTGGTGTAAAGCAAATGAAATGGGCACCTATGGTTCACATATGATAAGAGCTGTCTATATAAATTGAAAATGAAGCTGGGTGGCTTCATTGGGGTGAAGCCCACTTCCAATTTCCTGCCTGGGGTTTTCCCTCTATTGCTGAAAAATTTCTGCAAAATATTTTTTCTTTTTGTCGATTATGCTTACTCTTGACGTGTTTTGCATATTTAGATAGAACAATAAACATGTTTTTTCGGTATTTATATCTCTCATCATTAAAGGCTTAACTTCAAACCAGTTTAGACTCCCTGCTATCAGTGCAGCAATGCTCAAGTCCATGTATTTTGTCTTAGCCGCCAAGAGGCTATGTGGATTAGACGAAACGCGATGCAAATTTTGAAACTAGTAGGAGACCACTTGTACAATTTTTTTTTCTTGCTTAACACAAAAACTGCTTTGATAAAGCTTGAGCAATTTAAAAACAATACAGTGTACTTTAACATGGTATTGGGCATAAGTTTACTAGGACTGCCTCAATAGTAAGTATGCCGATAAACTTAAACCAAAACTGACTTTTTTTACTAGTTCATCCTCATCTCGGTGCACTGCTGCATAATTTATCTTCCTGAAACCAGCTTTTGCATACAGCACAAGTCCTAAACACGTGGATTACATAAATTTGCAGCTTTTGCTGTAAGCCAGTTCTATGAAAATAAAGTTAATAAGCTATTTTGTCCATTTTTATTGACGCATAATAAACTGAGCAGTGGCTAATAAGCAGTTAAATTTTTGGTGTAAGGCCTCGCTTTATTGTCCTGAAAAGATTGGCCTTCTTAATGAAGGAACCAATTTTTCGGCTATGCCTTTTATGATGCATAGTTTGGTGCTTTACACAAAATCTCACTTAGTGCTCGCGCCAGTAAAAACGTTTTAAGTTAAGTATTTCTTGAAATTAACATTTGTCTTATATTGAAGGGCCTCCAGTTTTTCAAAAAGAAATTTCAAGTGGGAGTGTGCCAGGTTGGGACAGCTCGCATGGAATAGCCTACTTACACAAATAGGGGAGGGCCATACCCGCTGTGGTTGCTCACTGGCTATGGTGTTGGGCTGCTGAGCACGAGGTCGCGGGAACAAACCCCGGCCCATGGCGGCCGCATTTCGATGGGGGCGAAATGCGAAAACACCCGTGTACTTAGATTTAGGTGCACATTAAAGAACCCCAGGTGGTCGAACTTTCCGGAGTCCTCCAATACGGCGTGCCTCCTAATCAGAAAGTGGTTTTGGCATGTAACACCCCATAATTTAAATTTGTTTACGGAGGGCCATGTACACTTGACTTTATCTTAAGATACTATTATTGATCTACAAAAGACAAAATGAAACATTCCATCCTATAAGCAGTTCTTCACATTCATTTACACTTTTGCACATTTGTATACCTAGAGTCTGGTGACCTGTGTCTGTTTTCATTATCTGCTATGTGCCGATGGTAAACTTTAGGTTTGCCGTATGGTGAAGAATATTTCGGTGCTTATAGATATGGATCCATGTTTTTCAAGTTGCCTCGAAATTTTACCCAAGCCATGCCACACACTCGGGCCCCACCTCTTGCAAACGACGTATAACCAGGCTCAACGCATGAGTGTCGAGTGAGTACGGAGATCAAGCCAACCTGCTGTGCAACCAGCGACCCCTCTACATGTTCCACCTATTTCACAGCTGTACCTCAGCTGCCATCTATACAAACAGCATGACCTGCGAAGATGAATGCTGGGGTGGAGTGATTTGAAAAGACATTCTATTTGTCTCTTCAAGTTCTTAGCAAATACTTGTGTTATTATAATTCATGTCTTTTTAGTACCTAGTTTTTAATGATTACTTTCTATTAGAATTATCACCATCGTTTCTTGCTATTATTATGTATGTCTGTCTTTATGCCTAGTTTTTCGTAGTTCTTTTGTATTTGTGCATGTAATTGATAGGTTCATAATTCTTCTTATACAGAAGGCTAAAATGCAAACTTATAGCATTTTTTTCTTCCTTTTGATAATCTATAGCGCTGCAAAGTGTTCAAGAAATGTAACCTAACGTGGGCTCTGGTGCAAGGAAAAATTTGAGCAATATAGAGTACTTATTTCAAACACCCATTATTTTTGGGAAAGTCAAGGATATAGTAGCCCAAAAAAGAATATTAAAGTAGAGAAACATGAGTTCCCCTCATAAGTCTGATAATAATGTGACTTCCTTTCACTGCCAAGATACCAGTAATACTAGCATACAAAGTTTGAGCCACCAAAGCTATGATGCCCTTGGCATTTCTCAGTGCCTATTTCCCACACTGACGAATGTCAAAGGCATCATAGGTTTCAGGCACACATTGGTCGTATTACACTCTTGAGTATTGCATTTCTCAAACACAAAGGTTTACAGCATTGCTTTAAATAGCAAATGCATTTCCTAATTTATTAGTGCAAGAGTAGCAGTACAGATCATGTAAAAATTATTTTACAGGCTATATGTCCATGGATACACGCTTCTGATGACATAGCAGTGACGTGGTCGTGGGATGAATGTCTTTATTTGAGATTTAAATATTGGCTTCCAGGTCTGGGTTAGTCTCCTACACTGAGTATTCTTGGTCAGAGCCCATTTACTAGAGAAGGTGAATTAAACTAGGAATTATAAACATCAAAAGATCTTGTTTAGGACACTAATGTGACAATCAACAAGGTTCTTTGTCCATTCATTTCCAAATTTGTGCGGACATATTATATGACTGGTTTCATTATTGCAAGAACAAATATTTGTTTATTGTGGCTCTAGAGTAGGCTGGCCCCATTTGTATACAACCCCTCTACAGGCTAAAAATTCAGTGCGCTACCCTATTTACTCGCATAATAATCGCACTTTTTTGTAAAAAAAAAATGACTCAATATCAGGGGTGCGATCATTACGCGGGTTAAATTTCCCGCAAAAAGAAAAAAAAGATTTCATCTGGCATTTGCTACGGGATGACAACAGGTCAACAAATAGGTGGCTGCTGCTGTATGTAGTGCGGGAAACAAAAAAAAAATGGTGGCCGGCAGAGCAAGCCAAAGGCGCCAAGCGCGATTTTATTTTCTTCTCGTGAGTACATTCCGTGGATTCAAACAGTTTCTTCCGTGTCAGTAGTGAATAATATCGGCAAGATTGCGGCAATAACATAGCCATGTCCACTTTGAGGGGAGAGAAACAGATGGGCGCGCTTAGCTGCCAGTGACATAGGAACACATGACGGGCACGCTGCGGAAACGCGGCATTTGTCTTCACGACTATCCTTATATGGCATGTTTCCGGTAAGGGTGGGCGAATATCTTAGCTCTGATACAAATGTCGGCCTATGAATAGGGTACACTTCTAACGTATCCGTGTAAACGTTGCTGCTATCGTCGCCGCTCGTGATTTGCTGCGTGCCCACGAGTGCAGCCAAGAATCGAAAGGCGCCTTTTTTGTTGTTTTTGTTCACCACAACCATTATAAAGCCTACACATAATAAAGGCAAGTTTGGTTGTAGCTTTTTTTTGTCATAGAAGTGCGGAAAGTGATGAAAGGAATGAAATTGAGCATCTGCTTAAGAATGTTTGGTGCGTGCAGACCACTTGGTTTGTTTTGAAGAGTCGTTCGCATAGCAGTTGACAGATGGTAAGCGCGATCATTATTAGCTAGACTTGGCACATGACATATCGCTGCGGCAAGTTCGGGGTGCAATCTTTACACGGGAAATAAAGAAATCGAATTTTGACAACAAAATTTAGGGGTGCGATCATTAGCAAGTGTGATCATTATGCGAGTAGATACGGTAATAGGCTGTTTTTGCTTTTGCGCTCTCAATGTTAAGGAATGCAAGCAGTGCGTGGGGCTTTTTAGGCAGATGCGGGCTTGTGCTATTTATAAAACTCCCCATGGTATGCGTGAAGGCATTTTCTAACACTTTGGTAGAATACACTGACACCCACTTATTAAGGGGAAATACTCCTCGAAACAACTTCTTTGTTTATTTGTACTAGAGATTTGAATATACTGTCATTCAAAAGTGTTTTATTAGATTTGAATTGTCATTGATTTTTGTGTAGCTGCTGCTCTTTAGGTATGGTCCTACACAGTGGCAATATATTTTTGTGGGCACTCTCTTGTGTATAAAATTTTCAGAAATAGCTTCATGCTGTATCTTATTTAGATAGTTGTATACTGCAAAGTGGTGATACCTATCCAAACGGCTTCTACAATTACTGGAACTATACAAAAAGGTATTAGGCCACTTTAAGTAATTTTAGATTGCAATTTCAATTAGATATCAGCATTCTGCATATCTTGAAGAGTACATATGCCAAATTTCGTTAGTATGGTACAACTATAAGTGGATAAGGTTATTCTCATGCTATAGTGAAAAAAAATTATTGAATTATATTCAATAATTTCTTTTTCACAATAGCATGAGAAGTATGCAAGATTAGTTGGCAGGCCTGTCTGCCTGCCTACTAATCTTGCATACTTCTAGTAACCTAACATGCCATTTGAATAGATATCAACACTTTGCAGTCTACAAAGAGCTGAGTTAGCTACAGCATACTGCCTTTTGTGAAACTTTAGTATACAAGAAGAAGAAGAAGTCCCTCCGAGCGGCCGCCGCTTCTTCGGTGAAATATTGTTTTCTGTTTTCTTCAAGAATCAGTGCTGTGTTGAGACTTCGCTGTTGTCCAGAGAGAACGGACATTCCGTGGGATACCTGTGTGCAGGAGATCGCGCACAGTATCGCGTGGTTTTACTGCGCTCCGCAGCCCATCTACGCCTGCCACGGCGGTGGGTGGCAAAGAAAACCGGCACGAGCCATACGTCCGACAGCGCGTTCCTCGGCGCATGAGCGCCGCAGAATCGACGCCGCACTCGGAAGTGCCACACCACACGCCTAATGTCATCAAGCCGGCGACGCTAGTTTTCAACGCTGCCCTACCTTCAAGCGCACCTTCAGTGAATATGGCTGAGACAGGCGAAAGTGAAGCCAAGAAACCACGGGTTGACGACGACAAGACATCTACCTATGAGCTAAGTGACGATGAAGACATAGACTGCGATGACACACCGTTCTCCTTGGTATCGTATAAAAAGAAGCGGCCTGAGGGAATTCCAGTTGTTTTTCGACCCTCACAGGAAGGGCGCAACTTCTGGCAGGTGAATCCGAACCGCGCTGCGTCGGAAATTGTCTCCGCGGCAAAGGAAAAAGTACAGTCATTCCGCGTGAACAGAGATGGAAGTTTCGCTGTCAACGTTACTTCCGTCTCATCTGCACGACATCTTTTGTCTATGAGCGAAGTGGCTGGTTTGGGAGTCAAACCGTTCATTCCGGCATCTTATACCAAGAATGTCGGCAAGATACGCCATGTGCCAGTTGAGTATACAGAAGAACAACTGGTTGACTTCCTGAAGGACTTTGGCGTGACATCTGCCCGTCGTCAAGTACGCTACAATCGCCAAGAAGATGGAGCGGTAGAAGCAAGCCCTCTGAGATCTGTCATTCTCCATTTCAGAGAAGACAAACCAATGCCGCAACGAGTGCATCTAGGTTTCACAAGTCATCCCGTAGAAGAATATCACGGCCCTGCTCTGAGATGCTACAACTGCCAGAGATTTGGACATTTATCGAAGAACTGCCGCAGTCCACGTCGCTGCAAGATATGCTCAGAAGACCACGACCATTCAGAGTGCAAGTCTGTGTGTCAGCCAAAGTGTGCCAACTGTGGCGGAAACCATACAGCTTCCTTCTCCGGGTGCCCTCAGAGCAGAGCTGCCTCAAGGTTGCGCAGACATGAGTTGAAATACGGAAGGCTGCCTCCTCGTAATGCGCCCCCACCCAACCTTGATGCTGTAAGATGCGCGCCCCCAACTGCCAACAAAGAGAAAGAGCAAGTGGTCAATATGAACTATTCTGCAGCTCTAAAGCACTCAGGTCGACAACATTCTGACAGCGAGCGACACGATCCACCTCCAGAGAACACTACTCATCTTGCCCAGGCTTCGAGTGAACTTCGCCGACCTTCTAAACAACGCCCTGTGCCATTGACACAGCAGCCTCACCTAACATCTTTGCGACTACCTCAACATTCGCCTCAACCACATCTGTCATCCCAGCGACCATCTCAGTCAGCTCTTCAGCGACCTGCTCCGAGCACACATGGAGCTTCAGCGTCGTTTGGTGACTACGCGTCTTTACCCGTGGCACAGATGATCCTGCCCGTATTATTCACAGCTCTGCGTGCAATTCTCAGTGCCATTCCACACGCAAACAACCTTCCAGAGGTAAAAGCACTGCTTTCTATGGAATCGTTGGTGCTTCCACAACCACCAACAGCTCCACTGCAGGCTTACAATGAATAATCGTTATAACAATGTTTTCATATTTCAGTGGAATGCTAATAGCCTTCGAAATAAGTCAGCTGATTTTCGCAAACTACAAGCTCAACATAACTTTCCTGTTTTTGCATACAGGAAGCAGGCGTACGAGATGACTTTCGTCTTTCCAACTATGTTATATATAAATCATCGCGCATTGCTGGAAATAGTAGAGCGATGTTATGCGTGAGAAAAGACCTGCCGTCCTATTTATTACAGTCGAGCGATTCAAACATACCGGAGTTCGTAACATGCAAGATATCTTTTAGAAATACAAGCGTCACAGTGATCAGTCTTTATCTACAATGTTCTAGCAAAATATCAGTAGAAAGCTTGGTGAATGTGTTTGGTGTCGCAAACTCACATGTGCTGGTTTGTGGGGACTTCAACGCACATAACGTCATCTGGGGCAGTGCATATAATGACTCCCGTGGAAGCATTATAGACTCTGCCGCAGAAAAAAGTAATCTGATTGTGTTAAATGACAGCTCTCCAACATTCTTGCGGGGGTTTCGTTACTCAAGCTGTATAGATGTTACGCTCTGCTCCCAAGACCTTCTTGATGGTGTTGAATGGTCAACGGACATAGAAACGCACGGTAGTGATCATTTTCCGATCCTGGTCAAACATCGCTTCATACGGAGTGAAGGGACCCGCCGCTACTCAAAGTATACTAATTGGCAAAGTTTTCGGCACCATTTAAGTAATTCATTAGGTGAACATCCGAACTTTCAAAGTTTTGCAAATACATTGTGTGAGTCCTACAAGAACTGCACAAAGCAAGTCATTATTCCTAATGAATACGCTGCAGTCGACGGCGAATATGAATGCCTAAGAGCAATTAGAAGGCGCGCGGAACGGGCTTACCGCCGCAGTGGAAAGCTGGATGACTACAAAACGGCACAGAAAGTTCAGTCAACTTCGCGCAGACGCTTACAAAAATTAGGTACAAGAAAATGGCGAGAATACTGCGCGTCGTTGTGTCCGTTTACTCCAGTTCCCAGAATATGGTCCGTAGTCCGATCTTTTAGTGGCCCAGTTACCCAGAGCCATCCCTTTCGAGCCCTTGCCGTAGCTCGAAGCACTCCGGAAACATCTGTTGCTGACGAATTTTGTCAACTTATATCCAGACCAGGAATTCCGGTTACTTGCCAAGAATTTGCAAGTTCGACAACACTAGCAGAACAGAAGCTTCGTGCGTGCTTTATGTCACAACATCCTCAACTTGATTGTGAGTTTAGATTAAATGAATTGAAAAGTGCTCTTTCGTCATGCCGTACAAAGACAACCGCAGGCCCAGATGGTGTTACGTATGTGATGTTGAAGAACCTAGGTCCAGTAGGAAGAATGACTCTTTTGGAGATATTTAATGATATCTGGATAAGAGAGACTTTACCGGGTTCATGGAAACTAGCTCGGGTAATTCCAGTGCTAAAACCAGGAAAGACTCCACTTTGTCTTGACTCTTACCGACCCGTCAGCCTCACAAGCTGTTTTTCCAAACTAATGGAAAAGATGATAGACAGTCGACTGCAATGGTGGTGTGAACACACACATGTGTTTTCCGACCACATGACCGGTTTTCGACAAAATCGTTGTACAATGGATGCAGTATTAGATATTGCCACATACGTCGAACAGGAACGAAGCTGCGGAAATGTCACAGTAGCAGTATTCTTAGACATTCAAGGAGCATTCGACACTCTAAGTCACATACACGTCCTTGCTGGTATGTTAGAGCTTGGCCTACACGGTCGAACGCTGCGATGGGTGTCCAACTTCTTGAAAGATAGAAAATTATTTATGGAAACAATAGAAGGAGAAAGTAATTATCACAGCATCACGCAGGGCGTTCCGCAGGGCAGTGTTCTCAGTCCGTTCTTATTCAATTGTGTCATGGCAGCCTTGCCACAAAAGCTCCCGTCTGGTCTACGGTATTCTCTGTACGCAGATGACATCTGCATTTGGGCCTCTGGTGCTAATATACAAGACATTCAAACAACGCTGCAAGAGGGCCTTGATAGTATCGACACCATTTTAAAAGAAAGAGGCATGAGTCTTACATACGCAAAGACAGCCGTACTTCCTTTCACTAGACGACAGTTGATTAATTTCCAACTTAGGCTTAACGGGCAAGCTTTGATGTTTGTGAAAGAGCATAAATTTCTTGGAGTTATTCTTGATCGCCAACTTACATGGGCTTCACACATCCGCGCAATTGAAAAACAGACCAATGCAGTAATAAAAGTACTTCGGCGACTCGCAGGCACAACGTGGGGGGGATCGGTCTCTTCGCTACTACAAGTTCATAACGCACTCATAAAACAAAAAATTGCTTACTCGGCACCTCTTCTCCATGGTTTGTCGCAGACTTCTGAGGAACGTCTTCAGCGTTTACTAGCAAGGGGGCTGCGAGTGTGTCTTGGGGTTCCGCAGGCTACCTCAAGTTCTTTAGTAATTGCTGAAGCTCGTCACCCCCCATTTCCAGTCATACGAATGGTTGAAACATGCCGACATATTTATCGCATCTCAACCCAACACGAGAAGCATCCATTAAACCTCGCGCTCACCGAAAGAAACAAAAGCAAAATTCACGATGTTGTTCGAGAACATAAAGCATTATTACCAAGTTTTGAATTATTCAAAGTGGATGTAAGTTACCCTCCCTGGATGTTAACATGCCCTAAAATAGAATTATCGGTTGACGGGATTATATCAAAGAGAGACATGTTCATAGTAGCCGCACAGCAACTGGCACTCTTCCAAATTTACTCATTATATCCCCAGTACATCCACGTTTATACAGATGGTTCGTGTCATAAAAATTCCTCGACTTCAGCATTCGTCATTCCACATTTAGCGCTAGAGCAAACATTCAAATTATCCCGAGAGACATCTTCCACCATGGCAGAACTATTTGCAATCCTGTGTGCTTTGCGTTTCATAGCATCAGAAAGACATTCGCAAAAATGGGTTATCTTTAGCGATTCGCAAGCCGCTCTCACATTACTACAGAGCAATAAGAAAAATTCTTTGAACACTTCGCTATTGTATGAGACGCTCAAAGAACTTACCAAAGCAAACGCAATGGACCACGTAATTGCATTTCAATGGATACCTGGGCACTGCAACATTCCTGGCAATACTGCAGCGGACGCAGCTGCGAATCGAGCGCACAATAACACAGAGACCACCAATCTTCCCCTATTGCGTAGTGAAGTCCGTCTGATCCTGAGATAGATTTCTTGTCGTCTCAGCAAAACTACCTGGTTTGACCAGCAAACTAAAAACTCGGAGTTATACTCATTAGACCCATGTATAAACTTATCAATGCCGGAAACTCTAAGAAACAACAGAAAATTTGAAACTTTGGTACACCGGCTGCGTCTTGGTACTGCATTTACGAGACACTTCTTGTACAGAATAAAACGCGTCTCTAGTCCGCAGTGTTCTTGTGGCCATCCAGACGAAGATGTGCATCATCTTCTTCTCGAGTGCTCGAAATACGATACACAAAGAACGGTACTGCAAGCTAATTTGTTTATATTAGACAGAAGACCATTCACTCTAAAAAAGATACTTGGCCCATGGCCAACTGCGGGCCTTCAAAAAAGAGCGCTTCTTGCTCTGAAAACGTTTTTAGAGGACACCAACATTTTGGGAAAATATTAAGTATTGCATAATCCGAATACGCTAAATGAGTTACATAAACGTTGTTCGTGGTGCATAGTTGGATTATGTGATGATCGCAACTTTTACGCGATACGTATAATTCTGTCCTGTACTTGGAGTGTATTACAAGTGTTGTTGTGTGTTTTGGCTGTTCAAAACATCGGACTTCATATATGCGTACGTGGACTGAACTCATGCACAGAACATTGCGACTCATTTACTGTTGGACTGTATATTTTTTACTGATCCGGTGTTCTACTGAGTATTATATTCAGTGTCGCTATTCTCCCTTGTTGCGTAAATTTGTTTCGTCAGCCAAGAGACAAGGAGTAGCTGGTGCCACCACATAAAGGCGCCAACCTCTCCTAACATTCACTTCAATAAAAAAAAAGTATACAAGAAAGTTCCCGCAAAGATCCCTGTATTTTCCCATTGTGTAGGACATAACTCAAGAAGCAGCTAAAAAGATACTAACGACATATATGAAATCTGCATGAAGAACTCTACAATTTGCTCTCTTTTCACACCTCTAGTACAAATAATAAAATTGTTTCAAGTAATATTCAATCAGCAAAACATGCCCCTTGCTATAGTGACCTACAACATAGCGACGCAAAGTTGAAGGCAAGTCCTTTTGTCGAAGCGACTCTGTGCTGTTTTCCCAGAGCCTGCTGTTAAACACTGAATTTTCCTGCATTTGCTAGAAGTGCAATACTAAAACGTTTGTGAATGTGCAATTGGTATTGGCACACTAAAGAAAAAAAGAACAGTTCTCTGAAATGCAGAATCGACTATAACTTTGTTCGCCATTTACATTTTGACTCCATATCTTTGTTTTGTGTTTTGTACTGAGTGTTTCAGGAGTGACTGCCGCTAAAAATTGAACATAACTGCTTCATGACAATGCGACAATTTTCGCTAACAGAAATTTATAGCAGTGGCAGGCATTTTAATTACAGTACTCAATAACGTCTAGTTTGTAAGAACTCAGACTAGCACCAGTTCTGAGATACACAACCCAAAAAAGCAATGATCAAATAGGTTTATCTTCCACTCAGAATTGACCCACAAGGCTTACAAAAGGCTTTGTGGCAAAGTAATATCTGAAACAGCAAAGCATGTTCCACCAAGTATGGCGGCAAATATTTCAAAGCTGTCAGTCTGAGGACTCCTACAAACTAACAATACCTTCAGCACTGACTAGTCTCAATAATGGGATGTCAGCCATTTTGCTGAAATTACTAAAACTTCAATTATTGTGATCTTGTTTTAGAAGAAATTTGCAATTATGATGCAGTTCTAATCTCTGTTACTTTTGTAAATATTTTCCAATTATTTTTTCAGACTACAAATTTTGGTTATAGAGGTATGCATTTACAGAAAGAGCAAGTACATAGCATTTAATAGTAAAGGTACTGGTCATTGTAGACTTTCTGTCTTCAGCATTTGTTCTGTTGCACAACTGTTTCTTGAAATCTGAAATGATGTACCCGCCTATTTCTGTTAGCGAGAAACAGGAAAATCTGTCAGTATGTTTTGCTTAAAATACTGCTGGTCAACCCGATAGTTAGGCTGTTTGCTAATTGTAAATTATAACGATAATAGTGCAGGACCATAAATCCAGATTGATGCTGACTCACAACTATGCCCAGCTACATCCACGCAGCTGTGCCATACAATGTGCAAGTGTTCAGAAGAGTCAAATGCCCCAGAGAGAAAGCAACAGCAACTCTTTGTTTGTCATCTTGTACAAGCAGAATATGTGCTAGGTGTAATTTATGTTCACTAAATACATAAATCAGTCATGTGAGGTGTCTTACTTTAGGTTACAAGTTCGAAGTTCTTGTAATCTTGCTTGTTTTTATTTTGTTGCCTTTGTGAGCATGAGTGACTTGGTTACCTTCACACATACTGTCAAAAACTGTTTCGTCATCGCTGGGAATCACGAAATTTAATTTGCGTATAATACACCCAGTTACTAATTTGGTAGGCTTCGAGCTTAATTCTCTTATGTTTTATATGTTTATCTACCAAGTAGTCTTATCGTTCATTGAAACATATCCACGCAGTGCACAGTGGGCACCCAAGTTATAAGTATCTGTTCTTGCTTTCTACCCTGCTGTGGTGTTTTCGTAACCTAGCATTGGTGCAATGACCTGTCTGCACCTGCAGAAAAGTAGTAAAGTGGCTAAAGTTACAGGCCAACAACATAATTAAGATACAAAGCAAAAATATAAGTTCGCAGTTGTCCCCCATAACCAGAGTTTCGCTTAGAAAAAAAAAATTAACATCCTGTTGTGGTGTGAGAGTTCCTTTGGGCACCAAGCGGACTACGTAGTACCTGTGCTAGTGTACACAAGAAAGCAAAAAAAATCACTCCAGATTGGAGGGGCAGTGGAAAGTTAAGCATAGATGTTTTATTTCACGCACCATTAATGTGGCTTATCATCTGCTCCTGTTGTGTGGGAACGCATATATTGGGAAAACAATCCTTTGCGCCATTGTTACCTTAGGACACCAGATAAAGGTAGAAATCGAGAACAGGTATTCACACTTGGTTGCCCACTGTGTATTATCTGGACGTGTTTCACTCTAAAAAAGACTAGTGTTGTAGATAATCATATTGACAAAGACAAAAGAATTAAAAGAGGTATGTGTCAGTCATCCATCCGTGACCTCCAGTGTTTATAGAAACACTTCTTTCTGTATATGTGCCAAGCCGTAGGGAGGCTTTACGTAACTCAGTCATGCTTGCTAAGTTAAAGGTTGGAATAAGGGAAATCACAAGAACATTGTATGAGCGATTTGTAAATGTGGCACCTGTAAATGGCACCATGTAAATTATTCATGTATGTCCTGAGGGTAGATTACAGCGAGTGCATAATGTGCTCTTACAGGATGACTTGTGATGAGTAAAAGAAGTCTTCCTCACATCTTCCTCTTTGTTTCTTTTGGATCTTTGTGCACTATGTGTATTGTTACAGCTGCGTGAATGCAGCTGGGTATAGTTTGTTTATGTGTTCTGCTTCCTCCCTTGTCCTCATCATTCATGCGCTATCTTTGCCGTAATAAAATACAGCTACCTGTGCTACTTATTTTGTCAACGTGTTTGCAATATGGAAAGTTTTGTATTAGCAGTGATTTCTACCTGTGGAATTGTCTATGTCAGCTGTTATACTTAGTCTGGCAAATGTATGTTTCTCAACATAAATGGATGATGAGTGTAAGTGTTGCTGTATTTATTTTTGTAATTTTGTCAGTTATGAAGTTTTTATATACTGTTGCATGTTGTATGACAATAAAATTGACGCACAACGTTTTAATGTGATGTTTTTCAGATCAATTTTCATCTCACGTTAATACGCAGAAATTGTGTAAGAAAAAGTGCTAACAAGAGTACCATAAGGTAAAACAGCTGTTTTTACTGTTAGATTGGATTATCAATTGCCAACCCGTTGTTTTCAGCAAGCATAGTATAATGCATAGATTATGTAATCAAAGTTGGAATATTTTTTATTGCTCTTCATTATCTGGGTCTCCTTTGTACATAAATGCATCCTTTCTTGTTATGTGTAGCTTACTTGCTTAGAATGTTAAGTCGTAAGTCAAGTCTTTTAGAATAGGGAAATAGGTTGAACTTATAAATCTTTTGACATATTATAAGAAACTTCTGAGGTGGTGAATTGAACTTCTACAAGAGTTATATATTTTGGGGTCTCATTATGGTTCTGAATGGCATTGCAGTGTCATGCATGTGCAGCTGCAGGCTACATATTGGATACTTATTTAAGACTGTTTTGCTTGGTTGGCTATTGATTCCAGTTTAATAGTAATGAGAACTGTCTTGCTTTCATAGTGATTTTGTGCTGACTGATACATTTGAATTTTCCAGAAGACAATAACAAAGATTGATGAAATATGAACTTTTTCTTGCTAACCTGTCATGTGCTTTTTGGCAAGTTTACTGTGGATTCTTTGTTATCCTATGTTGTCTTTTCACAGTAGTCTTCTTGAGAACTAGCCGTAGTGGTGTGTACTTACAGCAAGAGTTGTTGACACATATTGAAAAGCGGCTCGACACTGCCATCTAAGAGTGAAACGACATACATGAATTAGTTACTTTACTTTATTTGCAAGAGACCGGCACCACGCACTAAGGGTAACTTGACACACACTGCTGGAGTCATAAGACTCATCTAGAATAGTTACCTGAATCATTCTTGCAGTGTTCATGTGACACTTTATCTTGAGTCATCTGACTCATCTAGAATTGTAATGGACTCCCTCAGCACTAGTCTTGTGACCCTGTTGAGAGGGTATAGGCTACTACTACAACAGAGTATGCATGACTATTGTGTGTGGAGTCACGCAAACACCTTGTATCGAGCACAGATAGTCTCGGGACTCTCTGCCAAAAGAGAGTTCGGGTGTCTCCCACAAAGTGTGTCATATACGTGACGAGTCCGGACTCTTCGAAAAGAGTAAGGGATACTCTTTTTTTTTCTTAGTGTGCTCTTACCGATATCTAGGCGTCCTCATTAGCAGTAAACTGACATGGTCAGAGCATATCTCGAATGTTGTAACTGATGCCTCATGGTCGCTAGGTTACTTAAAAAGAACACTACGTCTGTAACCCCCCCCCCCCCGAAAATCAGGAAAATAGCCTGCGAAACCTTCGTTAGGAGCAAACTCGAATATGCCGCTCCCATTTGGAGCCCTTACCAAGAATATTTAATTACCTCTCTCGAGTCGGTACAAAATCGTGCTGCCCGATTTATTTCATCAAACTATAATACACACGTCAGCGTAACCCACATTAAATCAACTCTTGAACTAGCCCCTTTAGCACTGAGGCGCAGAATCTCACGTCTCAGCCTGTTCCATAAGCTATATCACAACTTTTCTAACCTGCGTGGTACACTGTTACTGCCAGCCGCTCGAACTTCTCGCCGCCTGTTCAACTCCAACAATGTCCAACGCCTTCATGGTTCGACTCTTGCATTCAATAAATCGTTTCTTCCCACAGCCATTGAAAAGTGGAATTGCCTTCCCGAAGCAGTTGCTCTTGAGAAAAATCCCGAAAAATTCAGGCACTCCTTAACTGAGCTTTTTGTTAAATAACTTTAACTACGCATTTTTGTTTTCTCACACCATTTTTACGATACAGGCCTTGTCCCATTGATTTACATTATGCTTTGTATATCTTGTATTTCAATGTCCGGTTGGGTGCCAATCTTTTATTACAAAGTATATCTTCGTTTATTAGCTTATTCCTAATTACTTTCTCCATTCCATCTTGCTATGGAAGGATGTGTGTTTTACCTTTCTTTTTTGCCTTGTGTTTTCCACTGCTCTTTAGTATATCCTTTTTTGTGTGCGTGTGCGCTCTGTACTTGTAACGTAGTTGATTCATTGTTGTATAGCATTCGATCTTTATGGTATTTCAATACTGTTCCCCCCCCCTTATGTAATTCCGTGTTAAGGGTCCTTAAGTGTTAATAAATTATGATGATGATGATGATAAAAGAAAAGCGTCTAGTTGAAAAAAGTCGTCCTGATCCGGGACTCAAACCCGGGACCACCGCCTTTTGGAACAGCCGCTCCACCATCTGAGCTAACCAGCTAGCTAGCAGATGGCAGGGCGAAGTCGAATTTGTCGACAACACGAATCAAAGCCAAGCGTTTGACGTAGCAGTTCTGCGAAAACCCGCAAGGTGGAGAGAAGTGATTGATAAAGGGAAAATGACACTTCCACCCGTTCGTAGCGATTGCTACTAAGGAAACCCATACGTGTTCTTCGAAAGAAAAGCCTTACAGTTGAAGGAAAATTCGTCCTTTGTCCGGGACTCGAACCCGGGCCACCGCTTTTCCGTGGCAGCCGCTCTACCATCTGAGCTAACCAGGTGGGTGCAGATGGCAGGGCGAAGTCGAATTTGTCGACAACACGAAGCGAAGGTAAGCGTTTGACGTAGTAGTTCTGTGGAAACCCGCAAGGTATGGTATGAAGAACTTTAGGTCCTGGAGGATCAATATGGGACTGATGCGGGCCGCTCCCACGTCGGAGCAGAGAGGCCGAGCCCCTCTGCCGCCACACAGGTCCTCTGGGCAGCCCAAATCCGCAAGGTGGAGAGAAGTAACTAATAAAGGGCAAATCTGACATCCGCCCGTTCGTGGCAATTGCTACAAAGAATTTTTTCTTCAATTGTGAGGCTTTTCTTTCGAGGAACCCGTGTGGGTTTCCTTTGTAGCAATTGCTACAAACGGGTGGATGTCTGATTTTGTCTTTATTAAAGGCAAAAACGCCCGTGTACTCAGATTTAGGTAAAGGGTAAACTACTTAAGGGAGCCGAAACGAATCCAGAACTCCTCCCGGTTCTGCCACGCAAGACTCCAGAACTTCTCTCACCATGTACACTATGGTTTCTGCTATCCTCTCTCCCTGTAGTTTGCTCCCATACCTCAACACCTGTGCCCTGCTCACCGCCGAGAGGCACATGAATATGAAGGGCCCACCCTTAAGTATACAGTAATAAGTTACAAATGCTGCAATAAGTATTCCTTTCAACGCGCACCACCCCCTTTGTTATGCTGTAAGGATCACTAATGTGTTTATTTGAATATTTACCAACTCAGATGATTGGGGTATTTTGGGGATTTAAATAAAAGGACAGAACGTTTTTACCGCTTCATAGTTTCTGTTCTTTAATGTAATTTAATATTTGTGATTTGGCAGTAGGCTAACCTTCGCCAGCGTACATGTCGCGTAACTTCAATATATAAGAGCATCGTGCACTAGCCTTAAACGCACACGTCTCTAAATCGTAACAATGAAGTTTTTGGTCTTGTCATCGGGATTCAATGTACTGTTTGCTTCGTGGCAGGGTGCGTTATCCTTAACTAAAAATAAAAGCACATTTTCCTTGACTTTTGTGCACTAGAGGAAAAACAAGGACATTGTTCCTTTTTTTTTATCCTTTGCGCCAAAATTACTAGGAGATAATTGGAAGCTTACCCAGGTAGCAGATAAGAGATACGTAACGTTTTCGTAGCGTTTATCCAAGACGATAAAAACGGGTTGAAGAAGGCACGAATGAGAGAACTTCGGCGGGAAAACGTCGTATATCCCTGCTAATGTCCGGCTTGATTACTTTCTTGAGACGATCTAGAACAGGTCTGCAAGACGTATTCGAAAAGCTGGTCTAGAAATAGGATTGGGAAAGACACAAGTAATCCCTTTGGCAAAACTATTCGTATCCAATTTCTAAACGTTTTTAGGACGTTATCAAAAAGCTAGTCTAGAAGCGGTCTTGAAAGATTTACGATCATCTGAAGCTAATTTTCGCGGGTGGCGGGCGCGATCAAACATCGTTGTGCAAAACACGCGTTTAGTTTCGCCTCACGCGACTGGCCTATGCCGCGCAGACGTCGTCAGCCGCACCCGTTGGCACGGCCTAGGCCAATCGCGTGAGGTGAAACTGATCGGGCGTTTCGAACAACGATCTCCAATCGCGCCCCAGATGAGTAGAAGTGTCGGTGTTGACTGTAAGAGCCATGGCACAGTGCCAAGCACTGTTCCCCGCATGGCCGGCGCATCCTCTACCAAGTCGCACGAAAATGAGCCTGTTAGGAATACTAAATCCTTAATACCGCCTTAAGTAAGCTACGATGCTTACAACCACAATGGGAATGACACCCTGCAAAGAACAAATGGCCACGTCTTCGCAGGTGGCCAGACCAAGCACTTCATGCCAAGAGTGCATGAAATGAGAACATTGTGACAAAGCAAAAACACTTTATTAAAATGTTATGCTTATGCAAGGTTCGAACAAACTGTATGAGAAACGCAAATAGAAGTAAAGCTACATCAACAATGACAAAAGTCGCAGAAAGCATTCGTAATGAACTCGGAAATTGACATTCACTAGCACATAAACAAAATTCCAAGTACACATACAAAAATGAACAGAAAAACCTGGAGTGTACTAAAGTGTCTAATTTATCATAGTAAAGTGCACGTGCTATTAGATGGACTAGAGGTATGCAGAATTGACATCGGAGCGAATTGAAGAAGTAGACTCAAAAATGTAAAAGTATGAATCGGATGGGAACTGCCTCCAAGCAATGTTACCAATCAGCTAGAAGCTTGAAAAGGGCACAAAAAGAAATACCACCGCATACCATCATAAAACAAAACTGTGACAGAAATAAAAAGCATGGGAACAATGCAAAATTGGAAATATTGCCTTTAGGATATATCAAAGAAGGTAATGGCGAGAAAAAATAACCATACAACAAAAAAGCAAGAAGTGAAATTAGTACAGAATACTTAAACGGGTGATTCAGTGTAACAAGTGAACACTACTGTAGTACAGCGAACGATGAGACAGTAATGCTGCATCTTGCCACTCCAGAACGTGAGAAATGAATATGCAAGCCTCATATTAGAAACTTACATAAACATGGAAATAAACTGGAATGCACTGGAAGCTGCATTTGTGTAACAAAGGAAGCAATGGTCATAATAATAGTAAGTGTTGTATCTAAAAAGCCCTTTACAAGAGGCAAAGTTGTACTTCTCTGGCAAAAACAAAGTTGCAACGAATAATTTGCAAACCAGCAAATACATTAATTAGCACACTGACATGTCACACTTTGCGCACATCTCCAGTCTCCTAAAGTAAAAAAAAAGCACTCTGAATGAGAAAAACGTTTAACACATGTAGCCCAGAGCAAATTCTTTGCCAGTTCACTCACACTTTCACATCCAAAAACATTTGCCACAAAGTCAAGGCACAGTTCCACTGATGTTTACCAATTCACCCCCACTTTCACGTCCAAAAATATTTGGCACACAGTCCAGGCAGAGCTTCATAGATAAACAGCTTGAGAGCACCCTACTGATTATTGTGCAGTCCCGCTGCTGGAAATAGAACCGCCGCACATGCTGGTAGTGGTTTCAATGTAGACACACTTGCTGCCCTGGACAGGTATGCTCAGATATCTGCACTGGTGCTCCATTTTGTCGGCGTAGACACATTGATGCACTACGCTGGTAATTGAAATGTTTTGAATGCACAAGTATTGGCTTCACCAGAAAGACTTGCCCACATACCACCACTGGCATACATATGCACTTGCTGATGAAGAAATTACGGCCACTGACCAAGTCAAGGTGAAAAAACACACAGAGACGTTTCGGGAGACGTTTCAACAGGACTGATGGAAATCTTCCTGCTAACTACACCCGTTCCCTACGTCACATTTTGGCATAAAAACGACTTGCGGCTTTTGCCCGCTTTTAGTGTGAACAAGGAACCCGTACGGGTCCCGAAACGTCTCTGTGTGTTTTTTCACCTTGACTTGGTCAGTGGCCGTAATTTCTTCATCATCATGTTACCTGACCAGACGAACTTTCGTCGAACTCTTGACTATATGCACTTGCTGTTCACTCAGTAGCATTGAACTTAAAGTGTTCCCTATGTGGGAGCCATGTGTAAAACCGGTGTCACACGACCACTCTCCATCGCGATCACGCCCAATCCGGATCGAAATTATCGATGCGACTGGCTCACTCTCGTAGCTTGTGCAGAGGAGCCAATCACGACCGAGAAATTCGATTTTTAACGGACTGGATAGCGGCTAAAAGAGCCCCGTGTGAAACCGGTATCAAATAATGCACAGACGTACGCTAGGGAAATGTGTTGCACAAGGACAAAGAACGGCGACATGCCCTGTTGTGTGAAGCGTGCTAACAGAACATATATATATATATATATATATATATATATATATATATATATATATATATATATATATAAACTGCAAGAGCGCTTCGCGAACTCCATGCGCACACATGGCACCCGCCGAACTCGGCAGGCCGCCGTAAAGCGCGAAGGGCGCACAGAGTACATTCCGACACATGTCCCAAACTGCAAACAATCGTACTACCTAAAGCATACAAGTGATTTTATACCAAGGGCATACTAGACTCACGTATGCAGTATCCACAAGCGAGTTCTGCAGCGTACACGCTGTATCCATTCGCCAAGTAGTAAAATTGATAACAAGCACAAAGCTACAAGGGACTCAATACATTACTACCATTTGAGGCGTCAAATAAAGTCGAATTTGGCCGTTTCATATATTGGACACAATATATGGACACATGTGGTACCCGGTAATACCATGAAATACCCATCTCGTGGGTAAAGGGGGCGAAAACACAATCGAGAACCTGAAGCGCAAACGATAAAAGCACGGTATGGTGCACGCAAAATTCTGTCAGTGCGCTGTAGCGCGAGGGAAGAAAATAGGGCGAGCATTTTACCTCACCTTTTGGGATACCGCACTAGTACTGAATCATTAAAAAAAGCCTGTTTGAACCAGTTCCCTTGTCTGCAACACTCTTGCTAAACGGGAGACTAAAATACCACGATGACGGCTCTATTGCGGAGATCGGCAAGGTGCGCACAGACAGAAATTTTGCCGCCTTTCTTCGCATTCTGCAAAATGCTTTCTTGTTACGATCACGCATAGCGGCCGATCCCGACGCTAGGGACACACACGCACGATTTCATCCCTCTAACTTTCCTCCTTATACTGCCCTTAATGCCTTAATTACAGCGTCAGTGAAAAGGTGCCTCACATAACATGACAATGAACATGAAGAGCTGATTAGTGCCCTCCACTCCACGCCCTCCAATTGTAAACACTACTGATTTCCAAATTAAACTACACAAACAGATCGCACAACCCAAACAAATCACAGAACGTCGTTTTCTTGGCGGCAAAACCCTGCAACACTTACATGACAAAGGGCAGCGGCAGCACATTCAGAGCAGCCGCTATCATACCACAGCGCAATGCAAGTGCGATAACGCTATTATGTCCGGCTCAAACAGATCGCACAACCCAAACTAATCACAGAATGTCGTTTTCTAGACAGCAAAGCACTGCAACACTTACATGACAAAGGGCAGCGGCAGCACATTCAGAACAACCGCAAACACACCACAGCACAATGCGAGTGCAGTGACACGACGACGCCATGACGACGCGACTATGCCCCGGCTCGCCCGGCTGCCCGGCATCACGAATCACGTGGCCACCTTGGTCACATGATTTGACGACGGTATCGCCACCTTGCGCAAGGTTGGATCGCGTTGATGGGTTGTTGAATATTGTAGAAGCCGCTAAAGAGGCTGACGCGCCGTGGCGTGACGGTGGCGCCTTGAGTCGTTTTCAAAACGTATTCACCCCTCGTTTTTAAGCTGCCTGGCTTCCAACGTTATCAAAACGTATTCACCCCTCGTTTTTAAGCTATCTTGTTTGGAACGTCTTTGATGCGTCGATTTTGGTCAAAAATCCGTTTCAGACGTTGAATCCCTTAATACGACGTTTTCAAGACTTTGTGTGCTACCTGGGTACACGAAGCCTAGAAATTCGTACGCAGGTCGGATGCGTTGAAGTATGCCAAGACTTCCCCAACCAAATGATATTCTTACACAAGCAATTTCAATATGGCGACAGTCTGTGACCAGTGCTCCTGGGGTCTAATCGATATCTCATCTGTGACCGCAGCAGAAACATGTCAAAAAGTTCGCCTTTAGTGCACGCCCTTGTCGAACGATTATGATGATTTCTGTATGGACGTCTGATATGAAACGGTAAAGCTCCTCAGTCGTCACACTCAGTCTTTTTATCTTTATCATGTATCCTAATATTGAGGTAATTTTCTTAAACTAGAATGTTAACTTTACTGCAAGTTTTTTTTTCCTTCGCCCCACGAAACTTCCAGTCATCTCCTATTTGCATCCACCTCAAATTCATTTAAGTACGTAAGTCTCCACTACTGTTCAAAAGGCTTCTTGCCTCGGCCTGACCAACTACATGTATAACCACACTTATTGATGAATGGATGCTGCAATGTGGCATTCTGCCAGAATATGCGCAATGTGTCTGTGCGATTTCCACGTTTTATCCAGCGCTTTGGCACGACAATATCCTCGTATACCACGTTGTTCCAAGACATCTTGAACTGCTCTAAATAATATTGCGGTCTCCTTTGTCGTACCGCAAAGCTCTTGCCCTATGATTTTATGTGTTGACTTTTGGTGAATGTTAGCATAATTGCGCACAAAAAAAAGAAGCGCTGCCACACAAGGATACATTGACCGGGCGTGAGCATGTCTTGTTATCCTCTACTTGCGTGTGCGTTTTTTTTTAGGACAATCATAATATCAAAAATGCACCTATAAGCCGACCAACATATTCTTGGCAAGTAAACCGTTTGATCTAGCTTCATAGCTAACTTCATTATTGCGCCTACCCACTACACTGTTTCTTCATCTTTGAACTTAAATTCAGCGCATTTTTCTCTGTGGCGTTCCACCACGTAAGCGTAATAAACTCTTGTGTTTTGCATACGAATACTTAAGTGGCATTTATGTCAATGTACTCTCGTTCTCATTCTTCAGTTCTGTTTGAAAGTGGGTATTGCACCGAGCTTCCAGCACATTGGAGAAGTCTCCCAGCACTGCTTCATCTGGGTTTAGTTAATGCGCACTCAGAGATATTTCCACAGCCCTTTCAATGCTTTCACTTCCTGACAGCAATTTAGTTTCGGAAATAGTGCCCAGTTAGGAACAAAAAAATCTTTCCGTATAGCGCGTGCTAATCATATTTGTTGTGCCACCATTGCGCTCCGTTTCAGGATGTCCGTATTTACATTCAATGTCTTGTTGATAATCTCTTTGTGCTTACGCACATTTCTGCTTCTCTCTTTCAGAGCGCAGCTCTTCGACCTCTGTTCCTTCGGCCAGCGTTGTCCCCTCGCGTAACCGACTGAATGGGCACCGAACGATGAAAGCGCATGTGGAGCAGCAGCGTGAGCGAGCGCTGTCGCAAGATGCCATATATAGTAGAGAAAGCAATACAACAAGAGCGGACACTCCCACAGAGCGCAGCGGCCCAATCGACTGCAGCGCCCCAAGCCGTTGGCGTTAATACCTGGACCACACTTCCCATTTTGGTTTTGTGCGCGCGCGTTTCGAATACTAGCTGGTACGCACCACGCCGGCTACGCTTTTTTTTTGCTTCTACTGCTCAACCGTGCGTGGTCTTCGTGCTAAATCGTTTTACTATTAACTAAAATTGATTCCGAACTATCTGTACAAGCCTCCATCGAATATGTGCCACGTGCAATCTCATAAAGACGCAAGACGCCTTGTGAAATCAGGAAATGTTTATTTTGTTCTATATAAGCGCTCGTTGCCGGTTTTTTTTTGTGCATTCATGCAGCGTTGTGGCACCAAGTAAGCAGCAGCAGTCCTCGTAGGAAGCTGCACCAGACAACAGAAGAACTTCAGTTTGGCCTAGTTGGTATTTACTGCAAATCATATTGACCGCAAATAAGACGGGGACAGAGGAAGAAAACACATAAACAGCACGGGCGGTAACTTTCAACTGTTCTATTCATAGCAGCCAGTGGGCATATATAGGCAAAAAGAACATGCGCAGATAGCAGCAAACAAGAATGCACATCAGCTTAGCGTGGCAACCAATTATCAAAAAAATCTATTTCCGCTTGAAACAACCTAATGGAGGTATCGCTAACACAATCTTGGCCTTTCTTTTTTATGTGGTAAGCCTCCATCAGTTCACGTGCAGTCTGGTCATGGCTTCTCCCCAGAATCTTAATCTCCTCAAAAAGAGGTGCACAGCGACAGGCATTGCAGTGCGCAGGTAAGTGCGCCAATTCATCTTTCGTTAACTTTTGTTCATGCTCCCTGGCTCGATCATTCAGGCACCGTCCAGTCTGCCCTATGTAGGACTTGCCACACGCCAGGGGGATTTCATACACAACTCCTACATTGCATTTGGCATACGGCTTGGTGTGGTTCTTACCACAACCTTGCCTTCCTTTAGGATCACGGGAGGTGCGGGGGCAGAGCCGCGCCAGCTTAAAAGGGGCTGAAAAGACAAGGGGGACTTCGAAGCTGCCTGCCACCTTCCTTAGGTTGTGAGCGACCCTGTGAATATACGGCACTACTTCATGTCTTATGGCCATAGAAGTCGTCCTCACCCTTGCTTTGCCCCTAGATCCTTTTACCTTCTGCAGGAGGGTTACTACCACTGGCGTTACCATCGAGTCAGGGAACCCTGCCCTCTTAAGACGGGAAATCTGATTGTCAATGGCAAGCTGCATCTTGTGCACACACGATTTGCGGAGAGCCGATTCTAAGCAGAGCATCGCTACTCCTCGCTTAACAATCTTTGACTGGGAGGAATCATATGGCACCAAGCCGTTTTGTGCCCGAGGGAAGTACTGCCAGCACGCGTGACCTTTAGCAAAGGAAATGCGTAGGTCAAAGCGCTTGATCAGGCGTTTGGGGGGGGGGGGGGGGCTTTTTTAAACATTTTAAATGTTTTTAGGCATATGGATGACTTTTTAATTGTTTTTAACGGGCAAGGAAGTCTAACTTCTTGTGACAGCATTTTAGCCGTTTTTAAACAACTTGGCAAAGGGCTTTCTTTTACTCACGGACTTCCACTCGACAACTCGCTGCGCTTTTTAGACCTACGCGTTTCCTTTGCTAAAGGTCACGCGTGCTGGCAGTACTTCCCTCGGGCACAAAAGGGTTTGGTGCCATATGATTCCTCCCAGTCAAAGATTGTTAAGCGAGGAGTAGCGATGCTCTGCTTAGAATCGGCTCTCCGCAAATCGTGTGTGCACAAGATGCAGCTTGCCTTTGACAATCAGATTTCCCGTCTTAAGACGGCAGTGTTCCCTGACTCGATGGTAACGCCAGTGGTGGAAACCCTCCTGCAGAAGGTAAAGGGATCTAGGGGCAAAGCAAGGGTGAGGACGACTTCTATGGCCATAAGACCTGAAGTAGTGCCGTGTATTCACAGGGTCGCTCACAACCTAAGGAAGGTGGCAGGCAGGTTTGGAGTCCCCCTTGTCTTTTCAGCCCCTTTTAAGCTGGCGCGGCTCTGCCCCCGCACCTCCCATGATCCTAAAGGAAGGCAAGGTTGTGGTAAGAACCACACCAAGCCGTATGCCAAATGCAATGTAGGAGTTGTGTATGAAATCCCCCTGGCGTGTGGCAAGTCCTACATAGGGCAGACTGGACGGTGCCTAAATGATCGAGCCAGGGAGCATGAACAAAAGTTACGAAAGATGAATTGGCGCACTTACCTGCGCACTGCAATGCCTGTCGCTGTGCACCTCTTTTTGAGGAGATAAATATTCTGGGGAGGAGCCATGACCAGACTACACGTGAACTGATGGAGGCTTACCACATAAAAAAGAAAGGCCAAGATTGTGTTAGCGATACCTCCATTAGGTTGTTTCAAGTGGAAATAGATTTTTTTGATAATTGGTTGCCACGCTAAGCTGATGTGCATTCTTGTTTGCTGCGATCTGCGCATGTTCTTTTTGCCTATATATGCCCACTGGCTGCTATGAAGAAAACAGTTGAAAGTTAGCGCCCGTGCTGTTTATGTGTTTTCTTCCTCTGTCCCCGTCTAATTTGCGGTCAATATGATTTGCACCAGACAACGTCAGCTGAAAAAAATTAAATGGCAAGCAAGTGTCATTTTGCTATTAACATGCAAGAATAATGCGTGTAGAGGCGAAGCGTGTGAACGTGGCGAATGGCCGGCATTACAAACAAAAGCAATTCGCCTTTACACACCCAGCGTAGAAAATACCCGACTAATCCTCCCCACTCCCCAAACAATACCGCACATACCACAAAAAAACATTCTGTTTCCAAGCATTCCCCTCTTCCCGGGCCTTATTTCCTGCACTTTATTAGCACGAATCACGGAGTAAGACATATAGGAGGTGAAACTCCCGTCAGCGCGAGCGAGCGCGGGCGACCAGATAAAGTCACAATTGTTGCATGCGCCGACGCTACCCTATGCAGTGGCGGCACCATGCGGCGCGTCGTAGAAGCAGCAGCGGAAAAAAAAAAGCAGCGCCCGGCGCTCACTCCGGCGGCACCCGCTCAAAGCAGACGACAAGCAGACGACACGGGTGTTTGCTTCAGCGGGCACGCCGTAACCGAACTGCGTAGGTGCGCGCACTCAAGAAAACTGTTTTGTTGTGTGCCCATCAAAAAAAGCAACACGTGTGGCAAACTTCCGCTAATCTTCCTCTTATCGCCAAGCAGCTAGGGCAACTAGTTTTCGCGAGTCTTATAAAAAAGAAAAGGAACGGAAACACATGCACGGCGGCATCCTTCCTAAGCGCACCCCTGTGAGCACTAGAGCGAGAAAGAAGCGGTCGCCCTTTGAGCGATTAGCAACGAGATAGCCATCAGTTTCGCAAGCGCAAAAAGCCGAAAACCGCCCGCCACGGAGCAAGATAGCCCTGGCTACAACCAGAAGCTACGTATCATCTTATAGCTGCCATGGAAAACGCGTTTTATTTTTTACTGTGCTCAAATGGCTGAAGCGTAGCAGCAGTTGCTTTTCGGGCTACAAGCGGTAAAGAAGCGCGCGAGAGTGCCCTCAGTAGAAGTCAGGCGCGCGCGGCCGAACGGGAGCAACACTCGACCGGTTGCCCTGGCAACCGAAACAGCGGTAATTTCTTCCCATGCCGCCAGGTGTCGCCAGCATGAAAATATATCCGCGGGCTTGTGACCTTTTCTGGTCGCCGCAAACAGCGGAGTTTCCACTCCTATATTTCTTGCTCCGTGGCACGAATGCACAGGCTGCTGCGCATTTCCAGAACTTGGCTAGAACCAACGCGACAGTACGCTACGAACACACAGAGGTGGCTACAACACAGGCTCTCAACCAGACCATGCTGGACGCTCGCAGAATTACTTGTACTCTCACTCGAGACAAATGCGTGCGTGCCGTTCAGAAGACGGAATTTTCTAGTTACTAGATCCTGACGTTTGAGCTTCTTGGCATTAGGTTTTGCGCGTTCTGCTGGCGCAAGCAACACACTCCCGTGCTATCACTCTTGACAGTCGCTCGTCGCGTTTTCGACAAGCGCGGGTATCGAAAGAAGGCTTAAATTGTTGCGGGGCGGTAATTGTGACAAGCTTGTCGCAGTAAGATTCAGTACGCGCCACACTAACTTTGCCACCACGACCGAGCTACTTTTCGCTGCGTGACGACAGGCGCTACGAGTGTGCCTCATAAGTAACAAAAAAAATACCGAAAATAATTTTCAGGAATGTTGGGCGTTAGAGGAGGAAAACATGTCAGTGCATGAAAGCGTGAAACTGCGCACCACGGCAGAGCTGCTCTTCGCTGAACGCGTCACAGCGTCAGGCGTGCTCAGTGCGCTTGAAAAGTACCCCAAGAACTAACGAAATTAGTTACAATAATTTGGGGGGTCACAGAAAGCGCTAAAGCGTGTCGCAGCAAGATTCAGTACACGCGAAACAGCGTCACAGCACCCTGTGCGACTAGAGTGCCCACGAACTACCGAAATAAGTTAAAGTAGTATTAGGGCTCATAGAAAGTGCCGCAAAGATATACCAATACGATTCAATAATTCAAATTACTGCGCCACGACGGCCGCGCTGCTTTTCGTTAACTGCGTCACAAGTCTAGCCTACGTGCCGTGCCAGAAGCCTAATTGCTTGAAATGAGCCGCAGACACAATTTCTCACCTTCATTTTCCAATAGTGCAGCGGTGCCATGTCGAAGTTAAGAAGGAATGCAAGAATTTGCCTGGAGCCCACCCAACCAGGCTCAATCCAAAAATGGAAAAACAGGCAGACGGGCGTCCGAACAAGCCAACGCTCAGATACGCGGCCGGTCTCTCGCTTTGGCGGTGTGCCTGACGAATGACGCAAGCATCTTGCTCGTTATTCGCGGATTCACCTGTCGCTAGACAACGAAAGTAAGCCGCAAAGTTTAATTTGATTTATACGCAGATATTTTTTACTTTTGCCGGGAAAGAATAAAAAAATAAAACAATTTCTGCTAATTTAATTTCGTATTATTTTTTTACGATGCTCGCGGCAGCAAACGGTCGGCTTTAATACTGTAGCGTGACGTATTTCCTGTTGCCACTTCTGACCGAGTGTCCGCTCTTGTTATACTCCTTTCTGTATGCATATATGGACACAACACGCTGTGTGAGCGGAGGTCGGTCTGCGGCTGCTGCATTGAATCGCACCACGTGTCACCCACGCGTGGCCTGTCGTGATTTCCGATTAGCGAGGCAGTCGCGTTGCACTTCGCTCCGATTGTAACATGCCGCGCGCGACAGATTGTCCGCGCCAGCCAATATATGGCGAAATGAAAACAGGTATAGAGCTGCGCTGAAATTTCCCATTGTGGAATATGGTAATCGTTGGTGAACTTTTATCTATACAAGTGGTAATTTATAGTCACCTGTATTTGATTTATCATGTCCCTGCAGTGGTCAGACGATCCTTCGTGTCTTTAAAGACCGTAAATGCCGCTTTTTTAACGCTATCTTAACATATGAGAGCATCGCTGTCCTCTACCAAGCATCGAACACTGCCAACCGGAGAGGTATCCGAATCGAGTGCCTCCCAGCGCAGTAATACTGCTGACTTGGAGCAGAGGAGTCTCTATGGCGTGCACTTCCATCCGTACTTGTCGCGAAGGTGCACAGATTGGCCGTCGGAGTGAGCAGGCATTCAGTTTTCTTCAGGATTCACGATGGCCCTCGTGAATTTGTGGCGGCATCTGTCCAAGAGGCCAAGAGGGGTAGATAGCATACGGCAGCCTTAATTCTAAAGGCAGTAAAGCAACGTTGAAATAGCACCCCACGGACAGGTAAGTGAAATGTTGCCAAAGGATGTATGCTGCCACAGCCAAAACCGCCAGGCTCTCTCTCTCCTTATATATATATATATATATATATATATATATATATATATATATATATATATATATATATATATATATATATATTGTGACAAGCACGGGGACCAGGGATTTATTTAGGCGTGCGAGAGCAGGAACAGCAGGAATGGCCGCTGTGCAGTCTTCGTTCTTCTCTCCCCTTCTCTTCTTGATCCACGCGTCCCTTTTACGCGCTTGGACGCAACATACCTCTCCTCGCAGACAAAGCCCACTGGGCGATTTAACTAGCTTGTCCTGGCGTGCATAATTGCAACTTTGCGACATGCGCGACGTGTGTCCTAGCAGAACGTCTACCAGTGTTCGGGAGGCGCGCGAGAGTATAGTTCACTTCGCTTACTTTCTCGATGACAGCATACGGTTTATCGTACTTTGCCAGCAGCTTTTGGCACAAACCGCGCTTCTTTGTGGAAGTCGAAAGCCAAACGAGATCACCAGGGTGATATGTAACAGGCCGAAATCGTGCGTCGTAGTGGGCTTCGGAGTTTTCTTGCGATGCCAAAGTCCACAGACGCGCAAGTCTCGGAGCCTCGTTAGCGAGGCATAGCGTATCGGCGACCGCAGGATTATCGAGGTAGTAGAAAGGGAGGACAGTGTCGAGCGTATACCAGAGCGGCCGAGCATATAGAAATAAGGGGCTGTAGCCGGTTGTCTCGTGTTTGCCGGTGTTGTAGGCTTAAGGAATAAACAGTAGAACTTCATTCCAATTCTTATGGTCGGACGCAACATACATGGAAAGCACATTGGTGATTGTTCCATTAGTGCGCTCAGTGAGGCCGTTCGTTTGCGGATTGTACGGCAAGTGCCTGAGTTGCGAGTTACATAAACGCACAAGCTCTTCCACGATATCCGCCCTGAATTGACGTCCCGGTCGCTTGTAGTAACACCAGGCGATCCATGTCGCAGAACAATAACGTCAAGTAAGAAGAGTGACACTTCGGTGGCAGTGGCTGATGGTATAGCCGCCATCTTGCAATAGTGTGTGAAATAGTCGGCGCAGACAATTATCCAGTGGTTCCCCTTAGACGACTGAGGAAAGGGGCCTAACAGATCAATTTCATCTTGCCGAAAGGGTCAACTGGGAGGCGGAACTGACTGAAGGAGACCAGATGGGGCAGTGGCTGGGCGTTTCCTACGTTGGCACTGTATGCAGCTGGCGACATACAACTCAAACGAATGTCGCATCCGGCGCCAGTAAAAGCGTTCTTGAGTGCGGTAAAGGGTGCGCATAGTGCCTAAGTGACAAGGGGTAGGGTCATCGTGCATAGCCTGAAGGATTGCTGGCCGGAGACGCTCCGACACCACTAGAAGGAAGTATGCACCCGTCACAAGACAACACCGCCGTTCGTGTTGTCTTTCTATTCTCGTCCGTGTTGAATTGTGCGCTGGAACGATATTCCATAATGCTAACCCGTGCTTGAGTAGTTCCTTTTGTACATGAGCCCGTCACGTACACAGAGTAGCTGCTTGTTGCACTTGAATGGGCAGAAGAGAAGAGTGGCTCCAATTTGATGTCTGTCCGTTGTTCATCTTTGAACGCATCGATATCTGGAAAACCAAATGTCACAGAAGCGACGAGAGGATTAAAATCGCCTGCGTCGCAGTCCGTTGTGGTAAGCGGCATACGGGAAAGGCAGTCTGCGTCAGCGTGTTTTAGGCCACTCTTGTCGGAAACAGTGAAGTTATATTCCTGCAACTTCAAAACCCAGCGCGCAAGGCGACTACAAAGGTCGCGAAGGTTCACGAGCCAGCACAGGGAATGGTGACCCTTGACAAGTAGGAAGCGGCGTCCGTACAAGTACGAGCGAAATCGCTGAACCGCAAAGATTACAGCGAGGCATTCATGCTCTGCCACCGTGTAATTGCTTTCAGATTTGCTTATTGAGCGGCTTGCATAAGCAATCGCGTGCTGCTCTTCGTCAGCGTTGGACCAAGGCGGCACCCAGACCAACGCCACTAGCATCTGTGTGGATGTCTGTCGGGTGCAGTATGATTTAAGTGGTGAAGGATAAACCGGGAGGTCAGCAGGAACTTCTAGTGATGAAATGCACAATCGCACTCGGCCGTGCGTCTTATGTAGCAGATTTCTGAGAAAACAAGCGACATCAGCAAAACCAGGAATAAATCCACGAAATTAAGAGCAAAGACCCAGAAAACTACGAAGTTGCTTCACTGACTGCCGTGCACTGAATGCCTCAACAGCTGCCGTCTTGAGGGGATCAGGCCGGATACCATCTTTGTCAGCACAATGACCCAGCACAATGGTTTGACGGTCACCAAAGTTACGTTTCTTGGAGTTCAGAACCAGGCCAGCGTTCTTGATGCAGTCGTGGACAAGATCCAGGCGCGTATTGTGCTCATTGAATGTGCGCCCGAATATAACAAAGTCGTCAAAATAGCACATACAGATGTTCCACTTTAACCCACGCAGTATGGTGCGCATGAACCTTTGAAAGTTGCTGGAGCGTTGCACGAACCCAATGGCATCACATTGAATTCGAATAGTCCATCCGGGGTTATGAAGGCTGTTTTCTCCTTGTCTGCTGAGTGTAATGGGATTTGCCAATATCCTGAGCGTAAGTCCACTGAAGAAAAATCAGAGGCCGAATAAAGGCATTCAATTGCATCATCAATCCGGGGCAGCGGATAGACATCCTTCTTAGTCACGGCGTTTAATCTTCGATAATCGACGCAAACACTCCAGTTACCCTCTTTCTTTCTGACGAGCATGACTGGAGCTGCCCGAGCACTCGAGGACTTTGTATTATCCCATTTTTCATCATGTCACTCACTTGTTTACCGATTATCTTGCTCTCGTTAGGCGACACGCGATAAGGTTTTTGCCTGATCGGGCGCACAGATACCGTATCCATAGTAGGGCGTGTTCTTCACTCGGGAATCGAAAACGCTTTGTCCGGCTGCGCAACGTCAAACACCGTCAGGTGTTTAGCAAACGTATCCACCAAGGTATGGCGCTCCCTTGTGCTGAGCGACTTATTTATCATAGACAGACGCTTCTTCTCTGAGACATGGCGAAGGTCAACAGGTTCACACGGCGGGTCTGTTAGTACGGCTACGGACGAAGACGTATTCTGTAAAGTAGGCGAGTTTCAAGCCGTCTGGAAGCAGGACGGGTTCTGCCCAGCAGTTGGCCGTCCACAAGCCAGCACGCCCGCTGCCGATGGATACCACAGAGTCAGGGACAAAAACGTTCTTCACACATTTTAGATGCGTTCCCTCTACGCAGGCATCGAAACTGCCTGGAACTTCACCGCGGCAAACAACCGGCGCGCGCACAGAGGTGGGTGGAGGCACAACAGTACCTGCAGGTACACAAAGTTCACGTTGACTGCGAGCCTCCTCTAAGAGCCTGGACGAAACATGGCCATCGACGTAAACTTCTCCCGTGCGACAATCGACGGTCGCACCACTCTGTCGCAAAAAGTCGATGCCCAAAATCACTTCGTGTGTTGATCTTGGAATAACTACAAATTCCGTCGCGAAAAATCCACCAGCCAAGGATACTTCAGCAGTGCACGCACCAACAGGGCGCAACCACGCGCCACTCACTCCACAAAACGTTGCAGCCTCGTCCCACCGAAATACAACTGTGCGCCCCAACCGACGTTTAAAACCGAGACTCATTACGGATACAGTTGCTCCGGTATCCACTAAAGCCGTTGTAAAAGCACCATCAACAAGTACCAGCAATTTGTTCTTAATCATAGCAGCTGCAGGGGGCATTTCTGTCGACGGCACCTGTCGAGCGACCTCACCCCCATCGGCGCGCGCTAGCTAGTTTACCGGTTGCGAAGGCGAGGTGGAGCGGCGCACTGGCAGTGAAGATCGACGTAAACGCGGTGCACGAGAAGATGGCGGTGGCGTTAAACTCCTTTCAGATGCCGGCGAGCGGCCCCGAAAGCTTCTCTTCCAGTAATCCTTGCAGGGAGGGATGCCGGATGACCAAGAGTTGGTGTACGGCTGTTGAGTTGTCCTCATAGGAAGTGTGGTCTTTGCTGAAGGCCCGGATCGACCATTCCACGTTGTTGGGCGACGATTGCGAAACCTCACTATGTGGCCCGCGACACCGCATTGGAAACACACCGGCAGATGCCGCAAATTTCGATGTTCCTCCATGTAGTCACGCATGTTGCTATCGACTGCATAGCCAGCAGGTGGGTCACATTCATCACGGCTAGGCATCGGCAGCCGGGAGGCGTGCGTGCGGCGGGGGCGTTGGTCGTAGTCATGACCTTGATAGCTCATGGTCCCTCGCGTTTGTGGGGTAGACCTCTACTGAACGGCCGTTGAGTTAACCGTCGGTTGCCATGCGGTCGAAACGGCCGCATTTTTTATCGCGTGTGGTGAGTACGCACCAGTGATGGCGGGCGTGCGACGGTACATCTCTTCCCGATGTAGCAACTCTTCGCGAACAATCTGCCGTGTTGTTGATGGAAGGTCAACACCCGAGCTCGAGTCTACACTTGCCACCGTTGTGACATTAGTCAGGCGACGAAACTTCGGTATTATCCGTCGCATCTTCAGCGTCTCAAGGGTCCTGCAGTGGCGAATGACGTCAGACACGGAATCCAAGCTTTCCTTGCCGATCAAGAAATGGTAGACGTCTTCGGCTACTTCTTTCAACAAATGTCCGACTTTGTCATCTTCACACACTTGAGAGTTGACTATTTTACACAGGTTCAGCAATTGTTCAATATAAGTCGTACGGGTCTCGCCGCGAATCTGAGCTCTTTGCAAAATCGTCTGTTCAGCGCGTTTCGTTTTTGCACTAGAGTCTCCAGTACACGCTCTGAGATCCTCGACGAAAAGCTCCCATGAAGTGAGCGTGTTTTCGTGATTCTCATAACAGGTGAGCGCTGTGTCGGTAAGGGAAAACACAACATTTGACAACAGTCCGGTCGATTTCCAACCGTTAGACCAGCTCACCTTTCGGTAGTTCGTGGGCCACTCGTCGACATCTCGGGCTTTTCCTCCGAAAGTGAGTGTTACCCAGTAGTATTGCCACGGAACACCAGGTGCTGCCCTTGAAGCCGCGTCAGATCTGTCGGGAATCTGGCCGGCGTATTCAGGCATGTCAGGTCAGGGTGGCGGAATTCCGGGAAGTCGACGGCTACGGCGAAGTTGTAGCAGCGTAGGCTCCGTGGTTACGAGTTCTACTACGCACCCTCCACCAATTTGTTACAGGCCCGGGGAAAAGGGATTTATTTAGGCGTGCAAGAGCAGGAACATAAGACTAAGAGCAGCACGAGTGGCCGCTCAACAGTCGTGGTTTTCTCCTCTTCACTTCTGTTCTTGATCCACGCGTCCCTTTTACACGCTTGTACGCAACAATACATATTGTTACGTGTGGAGAAACAGATGAAAGAGGCTATATACAGGGTGCTTACACTGGAGCCAGACCGCCAGGTCGACACTCGCCCGCGCTGTGGCACCGACCCACTTCGTCGTCGTCCTCGCGGCGGTTCGTCCCTTGAGCATCGCTCGATGATATCGTTATACTACCCCCCGGCGGCAAAAGCGCCGTCACGGTGCTGTTAAATATCCTAGGTGCGTGGAGAGTTGTAGGGTTTGAGCCGGGCGACGTGTACAATGGCACTGGTTGTCACAACGGAGGCCGTAGTGGACGCGGCTAGAGCGATTTCGCAGGTGACATCGGTTACTTGGCGAAGCACGCGATATGGGCCTGTGTAGCAGGAAAGCAGTTTTTCACAAAGGCCAACTTTCCGCGATGGTGACCAAAGCAACACGAGGGTGCCGGGCACAAAATGGTCATCACGGTGACGGAGGTCGTAGCGTTGCTTTTGTTTGCCTTGAGAGACTTGTAGAAGACCACGCGCAAGTTGGCGAGGATGGTCAGCATTGGCGATAGCATCACGGGCATAAACGCTAGTTGACGTTGCAGTAGACGGAGCCACGGTGTCCAGTAGTAGCGTCGGTTCATGGCCATACAAGAGGTAAAAAGGCGAAAAGCCAGCAGTTTCGAGACGGGAAGAGTTATACGCAAATGCAATGTAAGGTAGAGCCTGGTCCCAGTGACTGTGGTCGTCTGAAACGTATTTAGATAGCATGTCTGTAAGGGTGCGGTTCAAACACTCAGTGAGGCCGTTCGTTTGAGGGTGGTAGGAGGTGGTAAATTTATGCTGTATTGAGCAGGCTCGCATGATGTCGTCAATGACTTTTGCTAAGAACGTGCGGCCATGGTCTGTTAGCAATTTATGCGGAGCACCGTGAATCAAAATGATATCATGCAGGAAGAAGTACGCAACATCAGTTGCGCAACTGGTCGGAAGAGCGCGGGTTACGGCGTTAGCGGGTCGCGTAGTCCGCCGCGACAGCAACCCACTTTTTTCCTGATGTAGATTCCGAAAATGGGCCGAGAAGGTCTAAGCCGACACGATGGAAGGGCTCGGCAGGGATGTCGAGTGGATGCAGCCAACCAGGGGGGAGCTGGGAAGGCTTCTTGCGTCGTTGGCAAAGTTCACAAGCGGCGACGTAACGTCGTACGGAACGGGCAAGGCCTGGCAAGAAAAAACGGCGACGTACATGGTAATAGGTTCGTGATACGCCGAGGTGTCCTGCCGTTGGTGCGTCGTGGAGCTCTTCTAGCATGGTTGAGCGGAGGTGTTTAAGTATGACTAGTAGGAACTCAGAGCCGTCCGAATGAAGGTTACGACGGTTCAGAGTACCGTCGGGGAGGACGAAGAGGCGTAGAGTGGCGTCGGCCGGAGAGTGTTCAAAACGGTCGATGAGTGCTCTGATGTAGGCGTCACAACGTTGCTCGTCGGCGAAATGAAACAGCTGCGACACAGAGAATGCGCAAGCAGCACTGGTAATATTGGAGGAGTCAGGGTCGTCAACAGGTAACGCGACAAGCTGTCAGCGTCTTGGTGCAGGCGGTCAGACTTGTCGACCACGGAATAAGGAAATTCTTGTAGCCCCAAAGCCCATCGACCAAGCTAGCCTGTAGGATCCTTTAGCAATGAGAGCCAGCAGAGAGCATGATGGTCAGTGACTACGGAAAAAGGGCGACCGTAAAGGTAAGGACGGAACTTTGCAACCGCCGAGACTACAGCAAGGCATTCTCGTTCCGTAATGGAATAGTTGCGCTCCGATGGTGTGAGGAGGCGGCTCGCATAAGCAATAATGCGATCGTGGCTACGCTGACGCTGGGCTAAGACGGCACCTACGCTATGACCGCTGGCATCTGTACGCAATTCTGTAGGGGCATCAGGGTCGAAGTGGGCGAGAATGGGTGGTTGGGAGAGAAGAGTGACGAGACGAGAGAAGGTGGCGGCTTCTGCAGTACCCCACGAGAATTGTACGCCTTTCTTCAAAAGATTAGTGAGGGGTCTAGCAATTGCGGCAAAATCTTAAACAAAACGACGAAAGTACGAGCATACCCCGACAAAACTTCGAACGTCTGCGGCTGTCTTCGGAACCGGAAAGTCTCGGACAGCGCGAGTTTTGTCGGGATCAGGCTGTACTCCGGAAGCACCAACGAGGTTGCCTAGAACAGTAATTTGGCGGCAAACGAAACGACATTTGGACGATTGAAGTTGCAGCTTCGCCTTTCGAAATACATCAAGTACAGCTGTTAGACGCTCAAGGTGTGTCGAACGTGGGCGAGAAGACGATGTCGTCGTCGAGGTAGGAGATACATGTGGACCATGTGAAACCACGGGGCAAGGAGTCCATCATACGCTCAAAGGTGGCAGGGGCGTTGCATAACCCAAACGGAATTACTTTAAATAGGTATAGGCCATCAGGTGTGATGAACGCTGTTTTTCTCTGTCCATATCGTCAAAAGCAATCTGCCAGTATCCAGAACGATGACCAATAAAAGAGAAATAGCTGGTACCGTGCAGGCAGTCAAGGGCGTCGTCTATACGTGGGAGTGGGTAGACGTCCTTCTTAGTAATGTTGTTCAGATGGCGGTAGTCTACACAGAAGCGCGACGTGCCATCCTTCTTCTTAACCAATACTACAGGTGACGCCCAAGGACTCGAAGAAAGCTCAATGATGTTTTTGTCTAGCATTTTGTTTACGTCACTTTGAATTACTCGGCGTTCCGACGCAGAAACTCGATACGGTCGTCGGTGAATAGGAGTAGCATCGCCAGTAAAAATCCGATGCTTGACCGCGAGCGTCTGCCCTAAAGGGCGATCGTCGAAGTCGAAAATATCCATGTAGGACGATAATACTTGGTAAAGGTCTTCATCCTGCGCAGAGGAAATGTCCATCGCAACCATTTTCTGCATCTTGGGATCGGCGACCGAGGCTGGCACGATGGGCCTGCTAAGCTCGCAAGAAGCATCGGCCGATAAAGTTGCCGCGTGATGGTCGCCGAGACAATCAACGTAGGCAAGGCAAATACCTTGCGGTAAAATTTGCTTTGCCAATCCAAAGTTAAAGAGAGGCATGAAAGTGCGGTTCGCAGTAATAGTAAGTATACTGTGAGGCACGGTAACGTAATACTGTAGTGGAATGTCGGGCAGAGGAGCGACGAGGTACTCGCCATCAGGGACTGGTGGGGAAGACAAGAGTTCAATACAGGCTATTGATTTTGGTGGCAGGCGAATAAAGCCTGTGGGGCGTAGACGGCACTGGGGTGTGTCAGAAGTTTCTGCGGAATCGGCAACTCAAGGCGAAGGGTACTGGAAGAGCAGTCAATAAGAGCAGAATGCGCGGAGTGAAAATCGAGGCCAAGAATGAGGTCGTGGGGGCAATGAGCAATCACGAAGAGGACAGGAGTGTGGCGGCCGGCGATGCTAACACGTGCCGTACACATGCCGATGATAAGCACAGTACCGCCATCCGCAACGCGGACGACGTGTGCCGACGCTGGGGTGAGGAGCTTGTTCAGTCGTCGTCAGAAGGCAGCACTCATAATAGAAAGATGTGCACCTTTATCGATGAGTGCCGTGACAGGATAGCCATCAACGTCTACGTCAAGAAGGTTTTGGTTCGTGTGTAACATGAGCAGAGGATTTGAGGGCAGGGTGGACAACGCAGCTTCACCTCCAGAAGCTGCAGTGCCTAGTTTTCCGGCTGGATCAGGGAGGCGATAGGCGACGGAGAGAAGCGACGAGGTTGGGGCGAACGAGACTGATGGCGTCGAGGTGAGGGAGAGCGGCTGTAGCGAAAGTTCGGGGCAGGAGCATCAGCGGCAATGGGTTCATGGCGGCTGGCATGGGGAACCGAAGGTCCAAAGGAGCGAGAGTGAGCTGTGGTGTATATCCGAGAAGGTGGTGGCCATCGGTTGCGGCAGTGACGAGCTACGTGGCCGATGCAACAGCAGTGGAAGCAGACCGGCCTGGCATCAGGGGTACGCCATTGCGGCGAGGTGTGGTAGAAAAGGACTGCCGGGGACGAAAAGGGCTGCTAGAGAACTGGGGAACCGTGGGTGGAGACGATGAACACACGGAGTTGAGACCCATGTTCTGAAATTCCTGTCTGACGACGGCCTGAATCAGGGCAATCGTGGTTGCTGGTGGATCGGGAGGCGTCGCGGAGAAAGCTGGCAGACAGAAGGCCTCGAGCTCGCGGCGAACAATACGGGTGACGTCGTCACAGATGGTGGTCTGAAGCGGTCGACCCTCACATGTCGACGTAGCAGCAGTGTTGGGTATCCGCGCAATGTGGTGTGAGATACGGCGGCTCTTAGCTTGTTCAAGGTGACGGCATTCTTTGATGATGGCTTCGATAGTCGAGACGTGCCCGAAAGCAAGCGAATTGAAAGCATCGTCGCGATGACATTTAGCACATGCGACACTTTATCTATTTCAGACATCGTATCGTCAGCTTTGCGGCAGAGAGCCAAACCGTCGAGGACGTATGAAACGTACGGCTCTGTAGATGTCTGAGCACGAGACGCAAGAGCCTTTCTCGCGGTAGCCTTGCGCCCAATGGGGTCACCGAACTTTTGTTTGAAACTGTCCCAACTGTTCATCTCGTCGTCATGCGTTTGGTGCCACACGCGTAGAGTGCCGCCGTGATAAAAGATTACTTTGGCGAGCATGATCGTTGGATCCCACCTATTATTAGCACTGGTGTGTTCATAGAGCTTGATCCATTCGTCCACGTCCTCTCCCTTCAGGCCAGAGAACACACCAGGGTCGCGATGTTGGGCAACCGTGATGATTGGAGCAGTCGAACAAGCCGAAGCCGTTGTAGAGGCGGTCTCGTCATCGGGAGGCATGGTGACAAGCTCGATGTACCGACCACTCCGGAGTTCCGTGGTCAGGACGGGGATTGCTGACCTCCACCAGAATGTTCTGTGTGGAAAAACACACGTGAAAGAAGCTATATATAGGGTATTTACACTGCAGCCAGAACGTCAGGCCGACACTCGCGCGCGCCGAGGGCACAGACCCACTTCGTCGTCGTTCTCGCGGCGGCTCGTCCCTTGAGCATCGCTCGATGATATCGTAATAATAATAATAATGTATATATATATATATATATATATATATATATATATATATGTATATATATATATATATATATATATATATATATATATATATATATATATATATATATATATATATATATATATATATACATATATAAGTGGCGTAGCCAGAAATTTCATCCGTGGTGGGGGAGGGGGCTCACGCTGCAGCTCTGCCTCCTTATAGAATTTGCCGAAGGATCAAATACAATAATAATAACTGCATTGCTGCTGCCAAATACGTTGCAAACGAATTTTTGAAGGCTACGCATTGTCAAGACATGTAAATTATGTATTTTCTCATAAAAGAACGTACCGGTAAGACTCAAACATTTTGCCCGAAAGAACTGAAATCACAGCTCACATGTCCGCCAAGCTGCGGTGTAATGGAAACGCCTGGCTGAAATATAGCTGAAAAACATACCTAACGGTGATTCGCAACGCTAAGCATTCTTTTTTTCACGCTGACTTGCCAAAAATGCTGACTACCAACCCAACAAAATTCTGGCAGGTTATAAAGCCAAAACCACGCATGCACTGTCGCTCTTTCGAAAGAGTCAGAGGAAGTGGCCACCGACATGGAATGTGCTGATAGGTTTAACAGCGCCTTTTCATCCGTATTTAGTAAAGAAACCGACATGCCGCCCCCTGTACATTCCAGTGTCTTCGGAACTGTTATGCTGCCAATTTTCTTTGTCGCATCTGGAATTTATGCCATAACTGACGAACTTAGACTATCTTCATCAGCCGGGATCGATAACATTCACTCAAAATTTCTAAGGAACACTCGAAACATTTGTGCATCGTTTTTGTGTTAACTGCGCTCATAGTCACTTTCCACGGGCCAGCTTCCTGCCGATGGGAAATACGGAAAGGTCATTCCAGTCTTCAAATCAGGTATCAGAAAGTCACCGCTAAACTACCGAACCAGTTCTTTAACCAGTATCCCGTGCAAAATCATGGAGCATGTCATTTACACACATGTCATGAACTTTCTTGATTCCAATAATTTCTTCAATCCTGCGCAGCATGAATTTCGCAGGGGTTTTTCGGTCGAAACTCAACTGGCCATGTTTGCGCACGACTTACATGAAACCTAGATTGCAATTTTCAGACTGACCCCATTTTTCTGAACTTCGCGAAAGCGTTTGATAACGTAACCCATAAGCGCCTTCTACTCAGACTTTCACTGTTAAGTCTTTACCCCGACATCATAAATTGGATCCGTGAATTTCTAAATAACCGCTCTCTGGCTGTTTTTGTTAACAATGCTACCTCTGCTTCCCTTCCAGTAACATCAGGCGTTCCGCAAGGGTCCGTCCTTGGTCTGCTTTTATTCCTGATATACATTAACGACCTACCAACTCATGTATGTTGTAATATCAGAATGTTCGACGATGACTGTGTTATTTATCGCACTGTTGACAACACTTCTGATCAATAAACTTTTCAAACTGACCTTAACCATGTAAAGCAATGGTGCGACGATTGGCTAATGGAACTTAACCCTCACAAATGCAAAACCTTATCTTTAACCGCCGGCGCTTTCCACTTGTTTTTTTCTTATATGATTAGCAGCTTTCCTGTTGAAGCAGTTGAATCGTTCAAGTATCTGGGAGCCACTTTCTGCCATGACATTTCTTGGGCTTTACACGTCACTAACGTCATATTATCTGCAAATAAAACACTTGGATTTTTCTGACGTGGTCTACATAACGCACCTAGGAACGTAAAATTGTTAGCTTATAAAACTCTCGTGCGAACGAAATTGGAATATGCTTCACCAATTTGAAAAACGCGACAAGCTTATATTCAAGGCGCCCTTGAGTCACTTCAAAACCGTTCAACTAGATTCATTCATCGTTCGTATTCTTATGATGAGAGTGTGTCATCACTCAAATTAGAATCATAATCATCGGCCTATTTATGTCCACTGCAGGACGAAGGCCTCTCCCTGCGATATCCAATTATCCCTGTCCTGTGCCAACCGACTCCAAATAGCACCAGCAAATTTCCTAATTTCGTCACTTCATCTAGTCTTCTGCCGTCCTCCACTGTGCTTCCCTTCTCTTGGTACCCATTCTGTTACCCTAATGGTCCAACAGTTACCTAGTCTGCGCATTACGTGACCTGCCCAGTGCCATTTTTTTCTCTTAATGTCTATTAGAATATCGTCTATGCCTGTTTGCTCTCTGATCCAAACTGCTCTCTTTCTGTCTCTTAAAGTTATGCCTAGCATTCTTCGTTCCATTGCTCTTTGTGCGGTCCTTAACTTCTTCTCAAGCTTCTTTGTCAGCCTCCAAGTATCTGCGCGGTATGTCAGCAGCGGTAAAATGCACTCAATGTATAATTTCCTTTTAAATGATAATGGTAAGCTCCCATTCAGGTGCTGCCAATGTCTGCCGCATACGACCCAACCCACTTTTATTCTTCTGTGAATTTCCTTCTCATGGTTGGGGTTCCCTGTGATTAGTTGACCTAGGTAAACGTACTCCTCCACAGACTCTAGAGACTGACCTGCGATCTTGAAATTTTGTCCCTTATCAGCTCACCCTCTACCTCAACAAACTATGGGAGGATGGCAAAGCACCAGCGGAGTGTAAACACGCCGTAGTGGTGATGATTCCCAAACCTGGCAAAAAACTCCAAATTGAAAATCTCAGACCAATTTCGCTTACATCATGCCTAGGCAAGCTGTACGAAAGAATAGTGACCCGAAGAATCCAAACGCATCTTGAAGACGGAGGATGGTACCCCAACACCATGTTCGGCTTCAGGGCAAACTTGTCTACCCAAGATATCTTGCTACAGCTAAAGGAAGAGGTACTCGAGACAATGCCGAAACACGGGTAAAACGTGGTCATGGCCATCGACATCAAGGGAGCCTTTGACAACGTCTCCCACGCCGCCATTATGGAGGGAATTAACACCACTAATTGCGGGAAGAAAGTCCATGACTATATCAGAAGCTTCCTAACCGACAGAACAGCGACAGTAGGCCTAGGAGACCTACGGAGTGACGCCTTTCAAACGCCATGCAAGGGCACTCCGCGGGGCTCAGTAATCTCGCCAGTACTCTTCAACATAGCGATGGTCAACCTTACCAAAAACTTAGCAAGATCCAAGGAATCAGTCACGCAATGTACGCGGACGATATAACGATCTGGACTACTCAAGGCTCACTAGGGGATAAACAAGAGGCACTACAAGAAGCTGCCACCTGCATCGAAGAATACACAAAGCAAAGAGGCCTCAGATGCCCCACGGAGAAATCTGAACTCCCCAGGGTGGGCAGACACCCCACTGATGCCCCGCTCGAAGTAAGGCTAGAAGGACAGAACATCCCGGAACAAAAGATGATTAGAATCCTCGGCATGTGGTTGCAAGGAAGCCGGAAATGCAGCCACACAATCTGCCTGCTAAACAAAGCAGCAGGACAGGTGGGCCGAATGATTAGCAGAGTGGCACACAAGCGATATGACATGAAAGAGGAGGACACACTCAGGTTGCTCAACAGCCTGATAGTCAGCCGGGTCACATACTCACTGCCGTACCATGCAATCACCAAAACCGAAAAAGAGCAAGTGGAGAACATCCTCCGGAAAGCGTATAAAACAGCTCTCCACCTCCCAAGGAACACATCCAACGACAAACTCATGCAACTTGGAATCAGCAACACTTTTGAAGAACTAAGGGAATGCCAGCTCAACGCACAAGTACGAAGACTCAGCAATACAACGACGGGAAGGGCGCTCCTGACAAAGCTAGGTCGGGAAGTAGAAAAACCACAAAGTAGCAGGGCCACAATACCAGACCCACTAAGAAAGAAACTACGCATACAACCTATCCCTCGCAACATGGACCCAAACCTCCAAGCGAGTGGGAGACAGGCTAGGGCAGAGTTTTACGAAAAGACGATGGGACATCGGGACAATACAGTCTATACCGATGCGTCCCTATACTCACACGCACACAAAAACAACGCGGCAGCGGTAGTAGTAAATAATCAAGGAGAATTAATCACAGGACTCACGGCCGAGGTGGCTAACATAACCAAGGCAGAGGAAATTGCTGTCGCACTGGCAGCGGAAGAAGGTTATAGAACAGGAATATCTCTCAATATTGTAACAGATTCACAAGATTCGTGCCGGAGCTATATAAGAGGCACAATAAGTAACACGGCGCTCAAGATCCGTAGCAGAGTTCCAATCGCTGAGGGACAACCCACACATAACATTATCTGGATACCAAGCCACGCAGGGATCAGGGGCAACGAAGGGGCGGACTGCCTAGCTCGAGGGATGACCAGCCGAGCAGGAACGTCAACCGTCCCAGAGGGGCCACAGATCAACTGCGGGAACAGCTATTCAGAGCTATTAAACCTCTATAAGGGTCTAAGATATCAATATCCGCCACCACATAAAGCATTAACAAAGGAGGAGGCCGCAGGATGGCGGAGACTGCAAACGGGCACCTTCCCAAACTAACACATACTAAGTAGGATGTTGCCCACGCAGTATAGCGCAACCTGTCCGTGGTGTGGAGCTAAGCCAAGATTATACCACATTACATGGGAGTGTACAAGAAACCAGGCATTCCACAAACACAAAACACCAAGTGCGGAGCAATGGGAGAGCTGGCTCACCAGCCGCGAGCTAGAGACTCAAAGAGCTCTAATAGCGCACGCGTGCGAGGCGGCCCGGCTCAGTGGAGCCCTGGACTAGGGGCCCATCCATGGCTGAAGAGGACTCAAGCTTGAAGAATGAAGACTTCGGCCTCGACCCGCTAAAACCTTTAAAGAGTCAATAAAGTTTTCCATTCCATTCCATTCCCTTAGCAGGTTATTTATCATCATCTTTGTCTTCTGCATGTTAATCTTCAGTCCCACTCTTACACTTTCCCTGTTAAGGTCCTCAATAATTTGTTGTAACACGTATGTATATGTTCTGAATAGAACAATGTCATCGGCAAACCGAAGGTTGTTCGAGGTATTCGCCGTCGATTACCGCCACCTAAACTGAATTACTAAAAACGACGTTTACCCTTTACCACAAATTAAGGGCGCTCTTGATTGTCTTCAAGGTGCCAAATACTTTCGTCCATCGACCTTCGATGTGGTTGTTAGCAAATTTCTGTCGATGAGTAAGACCATGAAAAGACCGCTTTCGTCACTCCAGATTGCCTCTACCAATTCAAGGTTATGCCGTTCGGTTTATGCAATGCCTCCGCCACGTTCGAACAGATGCTCTACTATGTTCTTCAAGGTTTCAGATGGTCAACTTGCCTTTGTTACTTGGACGACGGTCTTGTGTTCTCTCTTACATTTGAGACGTACCTTTAGCGCGTCGCAGCTATATCCTTGACGTCTTCCGCAAGCGTGGACTCCAATTAAACTCATCGTAATGTACAGTGCTCATCGAAACTCATCGAAAGATTGCAGTGCTCGGCCATCTAGTCGATGCTTCCGGAGTACAGCCCGACCCGGAGACTATTCGAGCAGTAACGGCTTTTCCTTTCCCTTAGTCTGTCAAAGACGTTCGGAGTTGTGTGGGCCTCTGTTCTTATTTCCAGCGATTCGTGAAATATTTTGCAGCAATCGCTCGACCACTCTCTGAACTCCTGAAAAAATACGTGCCTTTTACGTGGGGCTCCCCTCAGGCTGCCGCATTATCACGCCTTATAACGATTCTCACAAATCCACTGGTCTTGGCCCACTTTGACCCGTCCGCAGCTACAGAGGTCCAAACCGATGCCAGTGGTTATGGGATCGGCGCCGTCTTATCGTGACGCGAACACGGACACAACCGCGTTATAGCCTGCGCTAGCCGGCTCCTGACAACTGCAGAGCGCAACTATTCTATTACCGAGTGCGAATGTCTTGCTCTCGTCTGGGCTGTTTCAACGTTCCGCCCATATTTATATGACAAGCCCTTCTCACTAATCACAGGCTATCATGCGCTCTGTTGCCTTTCGTCGCTCAAGGATCCTGCTGGCCGGCTTGGTCGTTGGGCCCTCCGACTGCAAGAATATTGCTACAAAGTGACTTACAAGTCGGGACGCGAACACCAGGACGCAGATTGCCTCTCTCGCTATCCAGTCGAAGACGCAGCCTCTACGTCTGATGCGGACACCGACGCCTGTGCTTTCCCGGTTTTTCCACGGCTCCATGCCGCCGATAAGCGGCGCCGTGACCCGTCCTTGCGTATCATCGCTGACTGCATTGAACCGTCACTTGCCGAAAGTTTCCTTCACCTATCCAGACTTCAAGATGGCGTGCTCTACCGCCACAACGTTCAACCAGATGGCCCAGCGCTACACATTGTGATCCCTAAACACCTTCGCTCAGCTATTCTCCACGAACTTCAGGGCCTCCCCACTGCAATTCACCTGGGTTTCTGACGTACGTGCGATTGGATCGGCCGACGCTTCTTTTGGCCAGGGCTTGCTCGCTCCGTTCGAAGATACGTAGCTATATATGAGAAATGCCAGCGACGCAAGACACCATCGACGCTCCCTGCTGGGTGCCTTCAACCACTCGACATTCCCGTGGTTAGTTTGGACTTACATGGCCCATTTCATATTTCTACCTCTGGGAATAGGTGGGTCACTGTGGCCACGGATTACGCCACCCGCTATGCCATCACCCGAGCGTTCCTACAAGCTGCTCCACACATGTCGCCGATTTTCTTCTACGTGACGTGATTTTATTGCATGGAGCTCCGCAACAACTTCTCACAGACCATGGCCGGACATTTCTATCGAATGTTATCGTGGCTATTCTGCAGTCCTGTGCCACGAGGCGCAAGCTATCCACATAATACCTGCATTGTATTCTGTATCACTATCAGCGCTGCGTGTGGCGCGCGCTGTATTCGTAGCAAGATACGCCCCCATGTGGAAAGGGCGTCCCCCTCCTCTTCTTATTTTGTATAAAACAAGTGCTGAATAAACGTTAGGCCCACTTTTGCCAGCAAGTGACACATGATGTGTCGTATACTGATCCGCTCGATACATAGTGTCAGGAGTGGTTAGCACGGCAATGCATTGCCTGCACGACGCATGAAGACAAAGGATACTGCAGAGTGAAATGGATTTCTTCAAGCCACCGGATCCGCTTTCTAGAAGAGGCGACCTGCGAATGAACTGGCAGCTCTTCGAACAAAGGTTTTAAATCTTCGTGTGTGCTTCAGAAGTTGCCCAAAAACCTTGACCTGAGTCTAAAACAGCGCTGATTTTAAGCCTCGATGGCGCAGAGGCTATTAAAGTATTTAACACCTTCACGTTTACAGAAGGCGAGAAGAACGACGACTATCCCACGGCGATGAAAAAATTTGACGAGTATCGCATTGCACAAACCAATGAGGTGCACGAGCGGTACATATTCAGGAGCACCCAAGCTGCTGGCGAACCAGTGGAGCATTTCCTGCAAGACCTGGAAAATCACGCATGTGCTTGCAACTTTGGCGCTCTCACAGAATCCACGGTGAGGGAACAAATTGTATTCAGGATGCACGACTACAGGGTGCGTGAAAAGCTCCTCGCCGAGAACTTGGCTTTGCAGAAAGCAGAACAAGCCTTTAAAGCAGCTGAAGCAGCAGCAACTCAGCAGCAAATATGGAGCCAATAAAACCACCTGCATCCAATCGGCAAGGCTAGCGCAAGCAGCAAAGTCCGAGAACAACAGGCGCGTTATGTGAGCCGAAATTGCGGCGGAACACACGCCCCAAGAAGCTGCTCGGCATGTGGCCGAACATGCCGGAGATGTCAGCGACAAAACCAGTTCACCAGGGTTAAAGCGACGGCACTAGTTGGCGAGCTACAAAGCGGCGAAGACGATTCCGAGATATTCGACATATCCGCTAGGAACGTGTCAAGCAAACATGACTGGATGGTGCAAGTCCTAATGAACTTGGCAGTTGATTTAAAAGTTAACACCGGATCGCAAGCAAATTTTCTGTGTTATGAAATATACAGCAAAATGAACCCAAAGTCGCACGTGCACCGTAGCAGTGTGAGTTTACGCTCCTATGGCCAAGACCTAATCAAGCACATTGCCATCATGCGTGCCAAAGTTGTTCTAAACGATCGCGTTGCCATGCTGAGCTTTTTAAAAAACGTGGCACGAAAAGGGCGCCAAGCCATCCTAGGTCTTCAGGCGAATGAACACCTAGGACTGTATTCACGCGTGAACAGCGTGTCGCGGAACAGCTCTGAAGGAGTGGTCGCCAAGTTTCGTCACCTGTTCCCTGGCACTGGCTGCGTAAAACGCGTCTACCACACGGTGTTTCGCAAGGACGACGTGTCAATGGTTCAGAGACAACGCCGAGTACCCCTGGCCTTAGAGGAGCCACTTCGACACAAGTTGGCACGCATGGAGCAAGCCGGAATAATTGTGAATGTCACCGAGCCAACAGATTGGGTGAGTCCCCTTGTTATCGTACGAAAGGACGGGAAACTGCGAGTATGCATGGACCCCACGAAGATAAATGAGTGCCTCAAGCGCGAGCACTACCCAATGCCGAGGCGAGAGGACATAGAGGCCGAGCTGGCCGGCGTAAAGGTATTCACTCGGCTAAACGAAAACGCAGGATTTCATCAAATTCCCTTAGATGAGGCAATTCTAAATACGCACTTTCGCAACGCCCTTCGGCCGTTATCGGTTTTTGCGACTGCCCTTTGGAATATCGTCAGCGTCCGAAGTATTCCAGCAAAGCCTAAGAAGAATTTTGGACGCGCATCCTGGCGTTAGGGTGTATGTCGTGTGGGGCAAATCCCGGCAAGAGCATGACCAACGTGTCAGAACAGTGCTAGAAGCGGCAGAATATGTCGGGCCAACGTTCAATCTAGTAAAGCGCGCATTTCGCGTTCAACGAATTGAATTCCCCGGTGACGTGATAAACGAACGGGGAATTCGTCCGAGCTCGTCTCTTGTCGAGAGAGAGAGATAGAGAGAAAACATTTATTCGGACCATCGAGGTGGTTGCTCTTGAGGTCGAGTGGGTGGTGTCCTCATTCCAAGACTCCACTGGCCATGGCTGCTCGACGTACTTGCTGGACGAGAGCTTCTTGTCCCACCAGGGTATCGCCGGTCAGCTGTACCTCCCACCGCTCAAATGACGTGCTTGGCGTCTTTAAGTGTTCAGGTTTGCCCCCGCACCCCCATGAGACGTGAAAGAGTGTAGGGCGTGTGTCGCCGCGCCAGGGGCAGATGCCGTGATTTGTATGAGGGAGCATTTTACTGTATCTGTGTAGGTTTGTAAATGTGTTCGTCAGAATAAGTCGGAAAGCTACGGCATCTTCGGTGCTGAGCTTTCTGTGAGGCGGAGGATAAATCCTGCGGTTGAGTTGCTGGATCTCGAGTCGGTCGCAGTAATTGCATGGTAGGGGCATGAAGGTAAAGGGGGATTCATGAGACGATTGATCTTGCACCGGTCGGTAGATTAGCGCTCGAGCTAGGGCGTTTTCCCTTTCGTTCCCCTCCAGACCCGCGTGGCCTGGCGTCCACGTGATTTGATGGTATTCTTGCAGCCTCGGGCCTAGAATCTGAGCCGCCAGCAGCGGCGTTCGTCCGTTGGTAAAGTTACGGCAGGCCTGTTGAGAGTCGATAACGACATGGACTTCCCTGCCTACCCTGTCTTCTTGCTTTATTACCAGCGCCGCGGCTATGCTCTCAGCCGCAGCTGGGGTCTCTGCCCTTACGGAGTCCGCGAGGGTCAAAGAGTTGTCTCTCCCGTTCAGGCGGCAACCGCGAAGAGGCCCCCCACAGAGTACGCCGCCACGTCCACGTACGTTACGTACGGGTCACCCTTGAATTGTCGGCGCGGTCTGTCGACGCGAGCCTTGCGTCGTCCTTCATGGAGTTCATGTCTCATGTGCTTCGGTATCGGGTTCGCCTTGATCTTGCTTCTGACCTTAGGCGGGAGTGATCGTTGCCCATCGAAGGCACGGAGCTCCGTTGCCGTTCCGGTCCGTTGGAGGATGGCTCTGCCCGCCGCCGTGTTCTGTAGTCTGGCCTTTGCGAAGCCATAACCGCGTCTGACAGCTCAGCGAAGGTGTTGTTGATCCCGAGAGCCGCTAACTTCTCATTTGAGGTGGTTACAGGGAGACTCGGGGCCGTTTTGTACGCGCCTCTGATGACGGCATCGACTTGTTCTTAGTCCTGTTTGTTTAGCGAGTGATAGTGATACGGCACGCTATACGTTATTCTGCGGATCGCCAGAGCCTCGACGAGGCGACGCGTGTCCACTTCTCGCATGCTCTTGCGGCTTCCTGTAATTTGTTTTATAATCGGCGAGATCTGGTTGGTGGAATACCTGAGGGTTTGGATGGTGTGGGAGGCTTTCAGGTTGCTCTGGATCCAAAAACCCAGCATCCTAGTCTTATTGCCTGCCGCGATCTTGTGGCCCTCATGATAGATGTCGATAGGACCGGGGGACTTATAGATTCCTCCTCCGTGCACCCGGATCACCTCGGACTTCTCGGGCGCGCAACGCATCCCGCTCGCTGCCGCGAATCTCTCTACGGCCGTCGCGGCCTCTTGAAGGGTCGCCTCTTTTCGTGCTAGGGAGCCCTTGGTGGCCCAGAGCGTGACGTCGTCTGCGTACAGGGCGCAATTTAGGTCGGGGATCTTCCGCAGCTCTTTGGTCAGCGCTAGCATCGCGACGTTGGGAGTGCATGCTGAACATGCCCCCACCGAGTGATAAACTAGCTGTTCAACGCATGCTGGGTGTCGTGAACTACTTCGGAAAGTTTGTGCCTGCGCTCGCGGGAAGGACAACGCTTCTTAGAAGCTTGCTAAAGAAAGACAGCGTTTTCGAATGGTCAGCAAATTACGAAAAAGAATGGGGAGCGCTGTGCGACAACCTTAGCAGGCCGCCCTTGCTTTCAGGGTTTAACCCTGATAAGGAAACCAAGGTATCTTGCGATGCATAAAAAAAAACGAAATTGATGCTGCCCTGCTGCAGCATCACAGCGGTACATAGAAGCCGGTTGCTTACGCCTCCCGAATGCTTACAGAGACGCAGCAACGCTATTGACAAATTGAAAAGGAAGCAGTGGCCATCGTTTTCGGCTGCGAAAGATTTAACACTTTCGTGTATGGGCGGCAGGTTGTCGTTGCGACAGACCATTGTCCGTTGATATCTATGTCCCAAAAGGCCATCGGTGACAGAAGGCCATCGGTGACGCTATGACATTTCTATACGCTATGTGCCAGGAAAACAACTTTTGCTGCTGGAGATGCTGTCAAGAGCTTCCGTCATGGGCGCAGCAGATCACACTGACGACGACGTCAAAGTGCACGCAGTGAGTGTGGTCGATTCTCTCGTCTGTGAAACCGCGTGGGAAAAAACTGGCTTCTGAGGCACGGAACGACGCACAGCTAGCCGCTGTTCTAGAGCACCTACGGAACGGGGAACCAATTGAAGGGCCGCTGAAGCCTTCTGCTACTGAGCTATCGGACGCCATACATACTGAGCCATCCCGGCCAATATGAGGCACCATATGCTGGCGAGAATTCTTCAAGGCCACATGGGAATTTACAAATGCAAAGAAATGGCACGGCGCCTGCTCTTCTGATCACGTGTGAACACAGATATCGAGACGTTGGTACAGGCATGCCCTCTATGCAAAAAGTATGCATACAAGTGGCCACAGGAGCCTTTCATTATGCGTCCGGTTCCGGACCAACCATGGTATTGCGTTGGTATGGACATTTTCTGCCACGCAGGTCGGTCATATTTATGCATGTACGATGCCTTATCAAATTTTCCCGAAGTCCAAGAGCTCGCAGACACTTCAGAAAAACTATTGTGGATGCAGCAAGTGCCATATTTTCCAGATATGACATACCTGTAGAGGTATGCACTGACAGCGGACTTCAGTTTTGGTAGAGAATTTGCAATCTTTTCAGAAGTCTATGATTTCAAGCACGCAACTTCCAGCCCGTATTTTCCGCGATCCAACGGGCTTGCCGAAAAACGGGGTGCAAGTAGTCAAGAGAATCTTTTAGAAAACGAGTGAAGCTAGACAAGGGTTTTGGCTTGGCCTTCTCACCTACAGGTCAACTCCACTGGAATGCGGCCGGGCACCAGCCGAAGTGGGCACCAGCCGAGGCGCATGAGCTGGCGCCCAACCATCGCCCCGAGGACAGGGAGCACTCGCGCTCCAGGAGTCGCACCAGATCCAGGCATCGTTCGCTATCCAGGGAGAGAAGGCGCTCCAAGTCAAGGGACGCGCAGGTGCACTTCGTGCAAAGAGACTCAATCCCTGGCGAGAAGACGACGCCAGGAACCACCTGGGCTGACAAAGTCAAAGGTATGGCGAGGGTTGCTGGGGGCGCCTCGGCGGCTGTGGGTGATGACAATGATGCCAGAATAGAGCAATTAATTAAAGAAGTAGCCTCTTTAAGAAAAGCTAATGAAGAATTGACCAGGCAGGTAGTAGAGCTTCGTAAAAAAGAGCAGTCAAGCCCTGCTAGTGTAGAGATAGATAGACCTGTGAGCAAAAGCAACGATCCAGGGGAATCCCGCTCCCCTGCCCCTAAAAAGAGAGCGGTGAGTTCCGAGGGTGATTCAGTCTTCTCAGCCCTCAGTGAAATAAAAGAAGCAATTAAAGCGTTAAGAGAGACAGTGGAAACGACCAACTTTAAAGTGGACAAATTGTGGAAATGGAGGCTAACGGCAGAGAAAAGACTTAGGAAAATGGAGGCGCGAAGGGATGACGACGACGAGTATCTGCCATCGGAGGCGGATAGTATAAAGTCCATTCCTGGATTGTCGGGGGCCATCACAAAGAGGACAATAGCAGGTAATAGAAAGGCATCCTCACCTAATAATAATGGACAGTAATCATGGATTTAACGTGTGGCAATGGAATTGTCGTGGGTTCCAACACAAAAAAGCAGCACTGCAACAGGTGATCAGGTCATCTGAGGCCAGGCCAAAGGTAATTATGCTGCAGGAAACCTTAGCGGACGAAATTATGCTCACTGGGTACGAAGTTATATGTAGAGACAAAAGAATGGGGAGGGGGTTGGCGACCCTCATTGACAAAAAGTTTCCGCACATTGAGCATGAGATTCACCTTAGACATTCCAGGTTTGAATTTATTCTAGTTGAGATTATACTTAAAAGAAACAGAGGTAAGACGCAAAGCATTTTCTGCTTGAATATTTACAGCAGTCCTAACGACATGAGACAAAGGTTTAGAGCACTCTTCAACAAGGTGCTTTCGGTTGCCAAAAACTCCCCTCTCATTATTGGAGGGGACTTTAATGCTCCCTATCATACATGGGGATACGCTTGGAACACAAAGAAGGGAGAGGAGCTATGGAGTCTTGCCATGGATCTGGGATTATGCTTGATTACTGATCCTGCGTATCCCACCCGTTGTGGCACTTCCACAAGCAGGGACTCCACGCCAGATCTTACTTTTGTGAACAATTCAAGAGGAGCCTATTGGGAAAATTCAAACTTGGATCTCGGAAGCGATCATTACATCATACACATAACCATACGCATACCGAGACAGGAAACAAGAATCTTCAAATTCACTGATTGGGATCACTTCAGAAAAATTAGGGCGAACAGAGGGACAGTGGGGCCTCCACATGCCGAGCAGGAGCCCCTTCAGACATGGGTCATCCAGCTCAGAGAGGGCGTCAAGGAGGCCACTAGAGAAATCAGGACAGAGGAAAATATTGAAGCTATGGACAGCAGGCTGGCGCATCTGATTGAGGCCAAACAGGCTATATTCCAGAGATGGAAAACGCAGAGACTTAACAGAAGGCTAAGAAAAAAATAGCGCAATTAAACGGAGAAATTGATGATCATTCGAAGACCCTCGTGAAGCAACAGTGGGATGAGATCTGTAATTCGGCTGATGGTAGAATCGAACATGGAGGTAGCTGGAACCTCCTCAAGCACTTGCTCAACGAGAATGAAACAAGGACAAGCAAGAGAACCGCTATAGCTAAGTTGGTTCATCAGGAAAGCCAAGATAAAACAGAGAGGGATATCATGGATAGTCTCGCAGCCAAATATCTCCCACTTAAACAACCAAACGAAGGAGAGGAGAGCCTCGAGTATACGGGAGGCATATGTGAAGAACTTGACCGGAACTTCACTGAGAGTGAAGTGAGGGCCGCTCTTCACAGTCTTAATGGTAGATCGGCGGCTGGACCTGACAGAATAACTAACAAGATGTTAAGAAATCTAGATGATGCATCAATCTATTATCTAACTGAACACTTCAATGAATGTTGGAGAAAAGGGGTATACACAGAGGAATGGAGGGTGGCCAATACTATCCTCATACCAAAGCCAGGCAAACAACTCACACTAGACAACCTCCGTCCTATTTCCTTAACGTCATGTCTAGGCAAAGCTTTGGAACATGTCATCCTAAATTGACTCACGAAATACGTTGAGCAGAACGAGATCCTCCCATACAACTTGATCGGCTTTCGTCCAGGGCTGTCAACTCAGGATGCTATGCTGCTGATCAAACATCAACTTATACAGGCTAGCCCAGCGCATACGAAAGTTCTTTTGGGATTGGATGTGGAAAAAGCTTTTGATCGTATAAAGCATAAGGCAATACTTGACGTTCTCTCGGAGATGGGTTTGCGTAAGAGACTTTTTAACATGATTAAGGACTTTCTTAGAAATAGAACTGCAGAACTCATGCTGGGTGAGCTTAAATCAGAAGCTAAGAATTTGGGAAATAGGGGCACTCCACAAGGGGCTGTGCTCTCACCCATGCTATTCAATTTAGAAATGTCCAAGGTTGCAAGAAATCTGGAGAAAATTGAGGGTATACGTTATGTAATATATGCCGACGACATAACCATATGGAGTACCAAGGGCAATATAGGACAGACAGAGAACAGATTACAGGAAAGTTTATACGTTGTAGAGAACACACTGAAAGCCATGGGGTTGAAATGCTCGGCAGCCAAATCAGAACTCTTAGTCATTAAACATTGCAGAAAAGGTCGTAAACAAAGAGGTTACATTCCGGAAGATGAGCCAAGAGTGTGCTTATATACTCATGAAGGATCCGCAATCAGGCTAGTTGAAAAAATCAAGGTTCTTGGGTATCACATAGACGGAAACAATACTAACTACAGAATAATACAACATATCTCGAATAAAACAGGTGAGGTCATTAGGCTACTACGGAGAATTACCAATAGACACAGAGGCCTGGGAGAAGACAGCGCTTTGAGGATAATACATGCCTTTGCTCTCTGTCACTTCACTTATGTGGCTAGATTATTCAAATGGAAGCAGGCAGAACTTAACAAACTTAATGTGATGCTCAGGAAGCTCGTTAAAGTAGCCCTAGGTATACCCAGTAACGCTGCAACCGACAAATTCATGGGTCTAGGGGTGCACAATACAATGCAAGAAATTGCGGAGGCCCAACAGCTAGCGCAACACGAAAGATTGACAAAGTCACGAGCTGGCAGGGACATATTACAGGCAATAGGTGCAGAACTGAATACATCGAGGAGTCCAATAGAGGCTGAAGTAGAATTAATCACTGAAGTTAGGAGCAAGATCAGAACCAACCCTCTCCCCAGAAACATGCATCCAGAATATAATGTCGAAAGGAGAAAGGCAAGAGCTAAAGCACTCTTGAAGGAAATAGAGCAGCAGAACCAATTGGCAGCTATAGTTGATGCCGCCTGGGTGAAGGGTAAAGAAGCCTATACGGCCATTGTATCAAATTATCAAGGGAAGGTGCAAGACGCTCTCACAATTTTTACCAAGGACCCCACGGTGGCGGAACAAGCGGCAATTGCTCTAGCCATCAGGAGTAATAAGTGGGCCTTCATTTACAGTGATTCGAAAACCGCTGTAAAGTGTTTTGATAAAGGCTACGTAGCTGGAGTTGCAGCTAAACTTTTTGAAAACATTGTGATTATGACAACTGAAATCCGATGGTTTCCTGCGCATATGGGGAAAGTGGACGAGACTCGGGTAAACCTCAATGAGGTTGCTCATGACTTGGCACGAGGACTTGCTAACCGTGACAGTCACAACCGAGCCGTTCACCATCAAGCGAGGGAATCCAGAGATCATTTATTAACATACAATGATGTTACCAAACATTACTATTTAGGACGCAGACAATTCCCATTGCCACATTCAAAACTGAACAGGGCTCAGGCAGTCTCACTGCGCTTATTGCAAACGGGTACATATCCCACACCGTACACCATTAATAAAATGTATACAGAGAGGGAGATTAAGATGGAATGCAATGATTGTAATGGCATCATTGGAATCAGACATATGCTGGCGGGGTGTCCCGCGACTCTCCCCAACCTCGTTGAAGAATTGACACAGTGGGAGAAAAGGATTCAAAGCCCATTGTTTCAGGACCAACTAAGGGCAGTCCAGAGAGCCCATGATGTCGCTGAAAGGCTTGGCCTGACAGTGCCAACGTGGGAGCGGCCCACCTTGGCTTGAGAAGTCGAGCCTCCGGACCTCAGTACAATAAAAGTTTTCACACACACACACCAGCCGAAGTATTACAAGGACGTCCGCTGTGAACAACACCCCAGCCGTTCAGGTCGGACAAAGCCAGCTGGTTGACAAACACCAGCAAAAAGGCTACTCAAGAGAGGCCACTCGCACCACTCAACGACGGCGACTCACTCAGAATAAAAGACGGCGCATGGTCAAAAAAGGCTCAGGCTCTCCGGTCGTCTGGTCAACCAAGGTCATATGTAGTCATGACTGAAGACGGCCAACTCTTGCTACGCGATCGCGATCATCTATTGCCAACTAGAGTCTTTCCGCCTACGCGGTCCTCACCAGGATGGCAAAGACTATTTCCAGGAATGTGCTGCCCCTAGGTGCACGCAACACGACTCAGACGGGCACAGCATCAAGATTGCACAGCGGCACTATGCCGATCCGTCCGCAGCAGGTGGTAGCTCCAAGAAGGACTACAAGACAACGTCGACCACCTCGGCGCTTAATGTATGACGAGAAATTTGAACAAGCGACGTGACTTTATTCAGTGCTCTGTTCTTTGACGTAGTTTCGATGACCACGTCTCTTGATTTCACTGTCTCTTTTCTTTTTTCCAAAGCTAAAGAGCTGTCCTTGTCACGTAATTTTTTTTTGTTTAAAAAGGGGGATGTATCGTAATCTGTGTCACTATCAGCTCTGCGTGTGGCGCGCGCTGTGTTCGTGGCAAGATACGCCCCCGTGTGGAAAGGGCGTCTCCCTCCTCTGCAGATCTTGTATAAAACCAGTGCTTAATAAACGCTGGGCCCACTTTGGCCAGCAAGTGACATCATGTGTGGTTGACTGACCATATCTATACAATACCATCCGCTAACCAATGGCCTCACGGAGCGTCTCAATCGCACTCTCACAGACATGCTCGCGAAATATGTCTCTTCAGACCACACTGACTGGGACCTCGCTCTACCGTTTGTCACATCTGCTTATAATTCCTCGCGCAACGACACAGCCTGTTCTGAAAACAGCGAAAAAGCAACGGCTGAACACTACACTTCTGAGCTTTGACGATCACGAAAATCCCGTGTTCATCAACGAACATTTGTGCCCGGCAAACAAAATTTTGCTAGGTAAAGCACGGAAAGCCAAAAAGGAAAAACAGTGGAAACACGCATGGGTATCAGATGGCAAGATCCTGATGCGCAAGACAGATACCTCGCATGTTCTACATATAACCTGTGACGCTGATCTTGCTCAGGTAGTCTAGAAACATGGCCTTTTCCGTCGAGGAAATCAGTGCTAAGTGGCACGAGAGCGAAAACCTTTCCATTTTTCATTGCAATGTCCGCAGTATAAATAAAAATTTAGACCAACTCACTGTACATTTATCGCAACATTCTTTCCAGTATGATCTTATCGCTGTAACTGAAACCTGGCTTAAGAAAGGAGAAATACCGTACATACCGGGTTACACAACGCTATCTTTACCAAGAGATAGCACCGCACGAGGGGGTGGCGTTGCTCTTTTTATAAAAAACGGCATAGATTATCAACAGCTTTCGGATTCCTCTCTGAGCTCTAATACCACAGAAGCACTTTTTATTCGCCTTAAGACAGACGTCGTAATAGGCGTGGTATATCGTCCGCCAAACACGTGCACAAGTCAGTTCATATCTGATATGGAGTCCATTCTGGTTCCTCTGATGTCTTTTAATAATCAGTTAGCAATAGTTGGTGATTTCAATATCGACTTATCAAAGGATGACTGTCCAGATTATATTTTCTTACTGGAATCGTTCAACCTCAAGAATGTTATCAATGTGCCCACTAGAATTACACATCAGTCTGCAACAATTATTGATCACATCTTATGTAACCGTGATATGGATGCCTGCGCTGGTGTTTGTAACCAAAACATTGCTGATCACTGTTCAGCTTTTCTGTTTCTGCCACGGTCGGGTATCGATTGTATTTGCCCTACCCATACCAATGTATTTTCACGGGTGGACTACGCGCATGTCAGGCGTTTGCTCGAATCTATTCATTTCGAAAATCTGTGTCACAGTGACGTTCACACAGAATTTGCTAACTTCGTATCTGCTGTTTCCGATGCAATTACTAAGTCAACACTGAAGTTTTCTCGGCGCAACTACAAACATGCCATATGTCCTTGGATTACTGAGGAAATACTCACAGTATTGAAAAAGAAGGATTCATACTATAATAAGCTCAAAAACAACAGAACAAATGCTTATTACTTGAAACAGTTTAAGTATTACAGAAACAAATCCGTGGCGCTGATGAGAAAATCAAAGAAATTGTATTATACTAATTTGGCTAATCGTCAAGGAAATGACACAAAGCAAGTATGGAAGATTGTAGGAGAAGTTACGGGAACAGCTAAAAGAAAACAGATTGTTCCTGTCAACTTGTCAATAGAGACTGCAGACCAGTTTAATCAGTTCTTCACAACATACGGTCAGAACAGTGCGCAACCTACTCCCTTAGCTTCAGTGACATCCGACATACCTCGATGTATTAATAATGAATTCAGTTTCTCGAACATTACTAGCGATGAAGTTGCAAGTGTTGTGGCGAACATGCCCACGAATAAAGCGGCCGGGCCAGACGGCATAATGGCTAAGGTAATCAAGGACAACATTGATTTGTTTTGTGTTCCTTTGTGCAGAATATTCAATCATGCGATACACTCTAGCTTATACCCCGATACTTAAAAAGTTGCAAAAGTTGTTCCGATATTTAAAACTGGTGACCCTAACAACCCGTCTAGTTACAGGCCAATATCTGTACTGAGTGTCGTCAATACCATTTTTGAAAAATTAATTGCTTTCCAACTGAAAACCTTTCTTGATGTTAATCATATTATTTGTCCTCAGCAACACGGATTTGTTTCTAGCAGGTCCACGTCCACGGCTGTAGTTACTCTATCACAGCTTATCCTATCTGCTCTTCATAACCATAATGTTGCTGTAAGCGTATTTATAGACATCAAAAAAGCTTTCGACACAGTTTCACACTCCATTCTTTTAATGAAACTGGAAGCATATGGTGTGCGTAGCGGGGCCCTTGAATTCTTTAAAAGTTATCTTTCTTCACGACAGCAGCAAGTTGTCCTCAAACAGTTCAAGTCTGCATACCAAACTGTTACGTGTGGTGTACCCCAGGGGTCAGTTCTGGGACCGCTTTTATTTTCGCTCTTTATTAATGACCTCCCCAATGCAATACAGTGTTCTCAAATTTTGATGTATGCGGATGACACTGCACTTATCTTTACTGGCAACTCACTTGAATCAATAGAAAATCCTATTAACAATGAACTCCAACGTATCTCGACCTGGTTTCGTAATAATCATCTAACTTTAAACACTGAAAAAACTAAATATGTTATTTTTCGTTCAAAACAAAAGTGTATTGAATTAAGTGATTTTTCTATATGTGTTGACAACAATGTTATTGATAGTGTGTCTTCTTTTAAATATTTAGGGGTCATGTTCGACTGCCACTTGTCTTGGAAGGAACAGGTGCACAGTGTGTGTAAAAAGGTTGCGTACGGTTGTTTTACCTTGTCTAAGGCACGGCGGCACTTTCCACCTGCTATTCTTAGATCACTGTATTTTTCATTATGTCACAGTCATCTCAGTTATTGCAGTGAATCATGGGGAATCACATACAAAACGTATTTAACACCATTGCTAAGACTACAAAAACGTGCCTTGAAAACCACGGGATTACCTTCTTCGAATAGTTCTAACAATAACATTTTTGACGCAATGCAAATCATGTCATTCACAACCTTACGCGATTACAAAATAGCTCTTATGGTTAATAATATTATAAATACCAACTACCCCTTACGTCTTGGTGCATTCAGTATTCCCGTCCGCAACACTAGACAAGCCAGCAATGGCAATTTTAACCTTCCTATTTGCCATAATGCGTACGGAGAAAGACGAATAGAATTTACAGGAGCGAAAATTTGGAACTCGTTGCCAATTGAAGTAAAGCAAGCTAGGAATTTCAAACTGACATGCAAGAAACATTTTTTGGGAATGGAAGCAAGGCTACAAAGTTAGTTTTTTCTTCAATGTGTTTGTGATTGCTGTCCTATATGTTATTTTGTATAGGACCGTTTACTAGCCTCATTGGCTATCGGTCCAAATATCTGTGTATACATTTTGTTTGTGTTACTCAATAAAGACTTCTTGATTCTTGATTCTTGATTCTTGTTAGTTGGCCTTCTTTGGCCATACCTGGCCCTTGCGCCAATAAAAACCTAACATTCATTCATTCATTACACAGCCGGTTATTCCCCATTTTTTCTTCTGTTCTGCCGAGAACCAGCACTGTCCCTCGACACAACTCCCCTGTTCACGCGGTACCGACCAGTGAATATGCACTTGACGCCATCGCCCGCTGTGCCCACGCAAGAGAAATTGCCCGTGACCGCCTTCTGAAATCCCAAGAGAGTGAAAGGCGTTTTCACAACCGGTGACACCGAGACGTGCACTTCCTGCCTGGTTCTTTGGTGCATCTATGGTCTCGGTCGCGTCAGATGGGCTGGTCAGAAAAACTACTGTCTCGTTACACAGGCCCATATCGAGTGCTTCGTGCCGCGACTCCCGTCACCTACGAGAACGCTCCTGACGCCCCATCTGCTTCCCAGTCCAGTGATATCGTGCACGTTACACGGCTGAAGCAGTATCATCCTCCCAGTGATGACATTTATACGCTCCGGGACGTAGCTTCTGCCGCCGGGCAATTATACTAGACGCGTCTGGTATTTGATTGTTTGAACGAGGCGTGGGGGCACCATCACTCGAGAAAAGAGGAGGAATAACGAACGGGGCTGGCGCTGTGAATCGAACCGGTCAGCACTGCAACCGCTGTTGTAAATAACCTGTAAATAGTTGCTCGTCTTATTGACTTGTCCTTCGCGTAAGAAATATTATATTGTATATTATACATATATATATATATATATATATATATATATATATATATATATATATATATATGTCAATATTCTTTTCTGTGACATGACGGCACAAATTAAGCACCACAAGGCTTCGTCTCATCAGAATTCGCTGAGTGCTTTGCCAACTTGTCTGACAGCTGTTGATTTGGCGTGCATCGTAGTATGGCCCGATGTACAACTTTAGAAAGTCAATGCACTTTTGTCGTGAAATGTTTATAACGGCATTAAGCCTACTAAGTTCCGGAATCGAAAATCGAAAATCCGACTTTTGTAATGTCAATACACTGTCGCAACAAACGTTTGACATCTTTATACCTAAAAAGTTTCAGAATTCAAACCCATGCGCTCCGTAAATTTCGCGGCCTCCACAAGATGCCGGAGCCCGCTCGCCACCAAAACATCCTTGAAACTTTGTGCTCGGTTGGGGCTCCTTGCGCTACAATTTATGGCTCCCAGTGCGTGGGCCTTGCCGCGAAAGCCAGCTCGATTTCGCAATGTTTGTGCTTAAATGTCTTTTTGAGATGAAAAGGACATTCTAGACAAAATCCCGCAGGATTTCAGTCACCAAGGGTTGTTTTGGTCGGCGGCGCCTGAGAGCGCGAAATATTTCGGGGGGGGGAGGGGGGCTGAAGCCCAATAAGCACCCCCTACCTATGCCCCTTTCTATACATATTATATATACATATATATATCTATCTCTCTATCTCTCTTTATATATATATATATATATATATATATATATATATATATATATATATATATAATATGTATATATAATGAATACAGTACAAGAGAGCAGCAGGCAGCGTGTCTCAACCAGAGAAGCTGAAGCAATCTCGAGCTTGCGCCTCCCGGACGACTGGTAACGTGGCTGCAGCGCCGGCCAGGCACGCACTCAGGGGGAGGGGGGGGCCGGGGGGGCCCGGGCCCCCCCTCCCCACCTACGCCACCACTCCTCACACATTCCTAAAGCGCCACCAGATGAATGTTGACACTTGACAGTTGTTCATCGACAGCTGTTCATGACAGCTGTTCATGCTGCCTTTTTCACTCCTTTTAGACGGCGGTAGTTATCGGCACCTCTTGTAATGTGAAGGAGAGGTTTCTCATAGATTCCGCACCCGCGCCTCGAGATGCGTTCAGTTGTCACCAACTATTCAACCGTCACGCGCATAGCTGTTGCTTTTGTTAGTTCAACCTTCTTTGTTTAGGCTGATCCTGGGACCAGGAGAGGGATGCGGCTGTTACTCAGCTGGTCTGTACCCTCATGGAACGAGTTGCGGCCGGAGAAAACGCCAATTGCGTTTAACTTTGCCCTTTGCTTCATTATTTTCTTGAGTTACGGCTCGCCGCGACGCTGGCAGATGCCCGCAACCATATACACGTGATATGGGTTAGATAAGGTGGGAAATAAAACAATGTGAAAGAGCGTCCATCATGAAACCATGCAATAACCCTTAAACCCATAAGCAAGATGACTGTCGCCCGTTACCTCGTCTGTTTTTCCCTAACTGTATAGCACTTTTCGTGCAAAATTGGCAACTGGAAACAAAAATCGCAAGGAGTTGAGAAATTAAGCGATATACTAAGGGAGAGAGGCAAGGCAACAACCAAACTGCAAGCAAAAGTGAATAATAAAAAAGTTAAGCGTTGTTTATGAGACTATTTATGGATCAACATCTTTTTATTGAAAAAAGAAGTAGAGAAAACGCCGCCGGAAGTGGAGAACAATTACTTGTTTTGAATGACGCTTCTACAGTTATCGGTCGAACCGCCTCACGTAGCCAGTTCTCTGCTGTGCTTATGTGGGTGTTTTTCTAACCTTTCGCGGTGAGCGCAGTACGCCTAGAATCGCAGAGTCCTGCGCTCTACGCGGTTGTATGGGACTGGCGGCCGCACAGCTTTACACAATTCGCGGAATTGTCAAAACTGATCAACGAGGCGAAAGTAACTGATATTCGAAACTATAACATGACAAACACTAAAGAAGCCGTAAAAAATGAACGCGGCCTGAAATCAGCAAAAAAGAAACCTGCTATAGGACAAACCATGAGGTATGCACTAAAAGATAAAAAGGGGGGATATCATCAGCAATCTCGAAGACATAGTAAAAGCAGCGGAAAAATTCTAAGCTGACCTGTATACAGTACCAAGAGGAGTCACGATACCTCACTTAGAAACAGTAATGAACAGGATACAGAAACTCCTATTTGACAGAAACCAGATTTGAAACCCACAGAAACCCACATTTGACAACTTCTCCAGAGTATAAACACCTGGCAATTCCCTGGCATAGCGAATGTTGTTTAACAAAGATGCTTGACGTCTGCCTCACCAAATTACGCTGCCGCATTCCCTCCCTAAATTTCTATTTATACAGGTCGGGTTTGGTTCCCTCTCCCCTTTGTTCTTTTTCTGAGGCGGAGGAGACGATACAGCACTTTCTTCTATCTTGCCGCCGCATTGCTGCGTTAAGAAAAAGATTGTTGGAGATTCCTTTTCGAAGAATTGGCCTGGACTTGACAGAACCTGCAATTCTTTCGTTCGGGGCGTCCACTTTGGGATTCAGCCACAGGGATGCATGCTTCGCTGTCCAAACATTCCTTATAGAATGTAAACGAATGCCCTGCTAAATTCTATTTGTTATTACTTTTAAATTCATTATTCCTCATTCAACAGCACCTTCCTGATTTTATTTTAGCCGGTAATTCAACCCTATTCAATGCTATTCGCATAGATATTAGGAAATTTATGCTCTATGTTATTTTGGAATAATCCACCCATTTCTTGGCCAATCCCCCATCGTGGGTAGGAGCCACACGTGCCACAGGCTACAACAACTACATCAACAACAGCAACAAAGGAACAAGAGATCGGGATCGCCAGTCGGCCACAAGAGACTGTGAAGGCGCACGTTTACCTAGGTCAATTAATCACAGGCAACCCTGATCACGAGAAGGAAATTCACAGAAGAATAAAAATAGGTTGGATCGCATACGGCAGACATTGCCAGCTCCTGACTGGAAGCTTACCATTATTATTGAAAAGTAAGGTTGCAATCCAGATTTGAAACCCACAGAAACCCACATTTGACAGCTTCTTTGCCAGTGCTGACATATGGGGCAGTGACTTGAGAGCAAGTTAAGGACCGCGCAAAGAGCGATCGAATGATGATTGCTAAGCATAACGTTAAGAAAGAGAAATAGCGGTTTGGATCAGAGAGCGAACGGGTATAGGCGATATTCTAATTGACATCAAGAGGAAAAAATGTAGCTGGGCAGGTCATGTAATGCGCCGGTTAGATAACCGTTGGACCATTAGGGTTACAGAATGGTTACCAAGAGAAGGAAAAGCCAATCGAGGACAACAAAAGACTAGACGGAGCGATGAAATTAGGAAATTTGCGAGCGCTAGTTGTAATCGGTTGGCGCAGGACAGGGGTAATTGGAGATCGCATTGCAGGGAGAGGCCTTCGTCCTGCAGTGGACATAAAACAGGCTGATGATGCTGATGATGGTGGTGGTGGTGATGATGATGATGAAGGTGGTGGGCCCCCTCCCCGAAAAAAAAATCGTGGGTACTTGCCTGGCGCCGGCCATTCCTCTTCAGTACAATCGCCCCCCATAGGGAAAGGAGCCATCCTGGCGACTCATGGTGAACGTAGAATAATGGGGTCGTAATGCGGCTTCAGGCGTAGTACGTGGACGGTTTCACGACCACGACAGCGTTGGTCCGTAAGTGGCATGACAGGCTCGACGATATAGTTCACAGTCTACGTCTGCGCTACAACACGGTAGGGTCCTTGATATTTGGAGACAAGCTTGGATGGGAGTCCAGCAGGAACGGCAGGAACCCAAAGCCACACAATGGAGTCCTGAAGAAATTGACAATCGGGGTGATCATCGTCACGTGGAGACTTTTGTGGCCATTGGTCGACGGCTGTAAAGGAATGGGTGAACTGACGGCATTCCTCTGCGCGGCCGGCAGCTTCAGAGATGGCCATGCATTCGGATGAGTCGCGTCTGTACGGAAGAATGGTGTCGAGGGTAGTCAAAGGTTTGCGGCCATACAAGAGGAACTATGGGGAGAAGTTAGTGGTCACCTGTGGTGCAGTGTTGTCGGCGAACGCGATGAATGGCAAAAGGAGGTCCCAATCAGTGTGATCAGGGGCGATGTATTTGGAGAGCATGTTGCCAAGGGTGCGGTTAAATATTTCCGTCAGAATATTAGTTTGAGGATGTTAAGCGGTGGTGGGGCGATGAACGATGCAACATTCAGCAACGAGCGCGTTTACGACTTCGGAGAGGAAGACGCGTCCTCTATCACTCAAAAGTTGCCAAGGTGCACCGTGACAGAGAATAAAGTTTTCCAGGAGGAAGGATGCTATATCACGAGTGGTGGCAGCAGGCAGAGCGGCTGTTTATGCGTATCGCGTCAAATGGGCGATGGCGACGACTATCCAGCGGTTTAGGAAAGCCGTGCTCGGAAGGGGTCAATACAGGTGAATGCCAATGCGATCGAAGGGCCTGGCAGGACACGGTATTGGCCTGAGTGGACAAGAGACATGCTGAGCAGGAACCTTGCGGCGTTGGCACTGAGGGTGCGATCGAATGCACTTGCGCACAAAGGTGCACATGCCACGCCAATAAAACCTGGAGCGATGCCGGGTGTACGTCTTGAAGACACCCGCATGAGCACACACTCAGGTCAGAATGGAAGACAGAACATATTTCATCACGAAGATGTAGAGGTATGACTAGCTACCGCTTTCGGACGTCAGAGACGTAATTCCGGTGATAGAGAAGTCCATCCCGAATTTCTAAGTGAGATGCTTGACGGCGCTAAGCTCGAGAAGGTGAAGTAGCAGTCGACGGGTTTGAAAAGAAGTTGATGAGAGCACTAATCCAGGCGTCCTTGCGTTTGTCCAAGGCCATGTCGCTACCTGCTGGGGACAAAAGTACTTGGTCAACGGCAGAGAGGCAGGCGTCGCTTTCGGTTGACACGGGCGAACGAGAAATCGCGTCGGCATCGGTGTGGCTGTAGCCAGACCTGTAGACGTCGCGCACGTTGAAATCTTGCAACCGCAAAGCCCAGTGAGTTAATCGACCTGAGGGGCGCTTCAACGTGGGCAGCCAACAAAGTGCATGGTGGTCTGTAATCACGTTGAAGGGGCGGCCATAAAGCTAGGGTCGAAATTTACGAAGTGCCCAGATTATGTCGAAGTATTCTTTCTACGTAACGGAATAATTCTTCTCGGCTTTGGTGTGGGTGCGGCTTGCGTATGCAACGGCGTACTCGTCGAATCCAGATTTGCGCAGCGCGAGCACAGCGCTGAGTCCAACACCGCTGGCGTCGGTGTGTACTTCGGTCGGAGCTGTCGGGTCGAAGTGACGCAGTATAGGCGGCGAGGTCAGTAGACGACGCAACTCTTGGAAGGCATCGTCGCAAGCGGACGACCAGGCGTAATTGTTCAAGTCGCTCCGTAGAAGCTGATTCAAGGGAGCGGCGATGGACGCAAAATTCCCAATGAAACGGCGAAAGCAAGAACACAGGCCAAGGAAGCTGCGAAGTTCTCTTACGGAGGAGAGTTTGGGAAAATCAGCAACTGCACGGAGCCTGGCGGCGTCAGCAAGAATACCGTGTTTAGATACTACATGGCCAAGGATGGTGAGCTGACTTGCGCCAAAGTGGCATTTCTTCAAGTTGAGCTGAAGGGTGACGGCTGTTAGGCACTGTAACAATTTTTCCAGCCTACAGAGAAGGGTAGGAAAATAGGGCGAAAAAATAACCGCATCATCTAAGTAGCACAGGCACGTTTTCCAATTGAGACCACGCAAAAGGTTGTTCATCATACACTCGAATGTTGCGAGGGTGTTGTAGAGCCCGAAAGGCATGAAAGAAAATTCATATAGACTATCTGGTGTTACAAATACCATTTTAGGTTAGTCAAAGGGTGACATGGTGACTTGCCAATAGCCGATGCATAAGTCGATAGAAGAGAAGAACTCCGCGCCTTGGAGACAGACAACGGTGTCATCAGGTTTCGGAAGAGAGTAAACATATTTACGAGTTATTTTGTTAAGATGACGGTAGTCAACACAGAATCGAATCGATCCATCCTTCTTCCTAACGAGAACAACGGGAAATGCCCAGGGGCTATCCGAAGGTTCAATGATGCCGCCCTTCAGCATGTCAGCTATTTGGTCGTCGATAACACGGCTCTCTGTCGTGGATACGCGATATCGTGTTTGTCACAGTGGTGCACTGGTACCCGTGTCCATACGATGACAAACAGTTGACGTGCTGCCCAAGGGAACATGCTGGCAGTCGAAAGACGAAAGGAACTTGTCGAGAGGATGTAGAAGCTGGACGCGCTGAGAAACAGTCAACGTGTTGGCGATGGAGCAATGTAAAATGTCGCGCGAAGTCGGCTCCTGCGGGGGGTGAGAGGTCACTCCGGCGACTTTATGAGTGACGATGAAACCAGTTGGCATGTCAATGATGGCAGCAGGGTCGACACACTGTGGACGGCCAACGCACTCCGCAAGAAGCAAAGTGAAAGGACAGGACAATCGGTTGGTGACTAGCTGTCTGCTGACGCCGGCATGAACGCCAAAAAGAGCGAAAGGTGGCGGGGAACATTTGCGACGAGCGAAAATTGCAGATGGTGTAAGAAGTGTGCTGGCATGAGCAACAATGTTACACGACAGTGTCGCAAGGACAGATGAGGGCAGTGGAATTGTAAGGTCTTCGGCAACAAATACTTTATCATCAGGTACACGAGCGTCATGGAGTGGGGCATAACACAGCGTTCCAAATTCCACTTCAGCACGAGAACTGTCGATGAAGGCCTTATTAGCGGAATGGAAGTCGCAGCCCAAAATAAGACCGGGAAAACAAGAACACAGCACCAAATATTCGACTACGTAGAGGAGGCCGTTGCTCACAACGCGAGCAGTACACGCACCGGCAGGTGTGATATGGTCTGCGCTGGCAATACCAAGTGACACGTTTTACAGTGGCGTCATAACTTTTCTGTGCAAACGGCAAAGTTTGGCACTAATAACTGAAAATGTGGCACCAGTGTCAACGACGGCCAGTGCAGCGACCCCCCGCCGTCCACATATACATCAACATCATTAGTCGGAGAAGGGAGAGGTCTTGGTCCGTTCGTGGCTGACGCAGTTCTTCCCGCTGGAACCGCGACGATTAGTTTTCCCGTTCCAGGGTAGAAGGGTGACGACGCATCGGCGAAAGTGAGCGGCGTCGAGGCGATTACGAACAGCGTTCAACAAGAGGGTGGTGGTCCGAGTACGAAGACATCTGGCCAGGGTTCTGAGACCCAGAGGATGACGTGTGTGGGGAAACGTATGGTTCGGTGTAGAAGCTATGGCGGTAGGATGCGGCGCGACGACGACAAAATCATGCAACGTGGCCAGGTACACCACATGCAAAACATACTGGCCAATTGTCAGGAGTGTACCACCATTGTCCACTGCTCTGTGAGTACCCCGGTTGAACGAACTGAGTAGCTGGACGAAGTGGCACGATGGATGGGAATGGCGCAAAGGTCGGAGGTGGTGCCCGCGCGAGTGCCTCGGCGTAGCTGAGACTTGCAGTCATCTCGGGAAAAGCAACGGGATCTGGCACCGGCAGGGTCTCGCGGAAAGAAGAAAGAGCTGCGCAAACTTGCTCGTGGATGACCTGGCAAAGGTTGGCCGACAAAGGCGAAAGTGGCGGCGTGACTCAGGACAACAGTGAAAGCTGACGAGCGACCTGAGCACGGACGAACTCCTTTGCCTGGCAATGCAGGGAGTCCATGGTCTCAGGAGCCGCAGTCATGCTCGCGAGGGTTTCGTCGGACGCAGGGAGGCGCCGCGTGAGAAGACGCTGTCTGCAGAGCTCGTCAAAACTCTGACAAATCTTAATGACCTGAGAAACAGTGCCTGGGTTTTTCGACAGCAGCATATGAAAGGCATCGTCGGAAATACCCTTTATGATGTGACGTACCTTGTCCGCCTCCGCCATCGTCGGTTTGACACGCCGGCAGAGATCGACGATGTCCTCTATGTAGCTGGTGAACGTTTCACCAGTTTGCTGCGATCGGTTTCGGAGGCATTGTTCAGCGTGAAGTGTGCACACGCAAGGGCGGCCGAAACTTCCGCGATGCTGGTTTTGAAGCTAGCCCACGTGCGGAGATCAGCTTCGTGGTTTTTGAACCACAGCTTGGCGACTCCCGATCAATAGAAAATCGCGTTGCCAAGCTTGAGGGGATCGTCCAATTTGGTGTTGCTGGCGCGTTCTTACGATACCAGCCAATCTTCAACGTCTTTCTTATTGGAGCCGCTGAAGATATCAGCATCCTGCTGACGCTGGGAACCGGCACATGCGATGGCTGGATTAACCAGTGGGTACGTCGGGCTGGGGTCGACAGGCATGACGGATGGCAGAGTTCGGGTGCGGAATTCCAGGTTAGGAGAAACGACCGCACATCCACCAGAATCTAATACGAATCTAATGTGAATACTAGAGAAGCAGCAGGCAGCATGTCTCGATCATAGCAGCTCAGGCAATCTCAAGCTCGCGCCTCCCGGACCACTCGCGATGTGGCTGCAGAACCAGGCATTCCTCTTCACTACAATATATATATATATATATATATATATATATATATATATATATATATATATATATATATATATATATATATGCAAACCCTGGCCCCGACAAGCTACCCGTAAACCTTGATGGTCTAAATGAGTGTCTGCTGGCCAGACTGAATAGATCAATGAAGTGCAAGAGCTTAAGGGCCAACTGCTGTCCATAGATCAGCAAATGCCTAATCTGACTACACGCCTCAGCGCCTTAGAAACTCACTGCGAAAGTCTATCTACACTCCGCAGTGATTTAGAGACGGTTCAAGCCACTTCACCTGCAACGACTCGTTTAGTTGACGTGCTAGAAGCTCGTCTAGATGACGCAGAATATCGCTCCCGGCGAAACAACGTACTTTTCTACGGTTTACCCGATACTAAACCCTCTGAAACGTATTCCCTTACAGAAGACTTAATCATTCGCCACTGCTTCGACCACCTGGCCACCCAGTTAAGCCCTAACAACATTGAACGCGCCCATCGCCTCGGACGACACTCTAAGGACAGGAAATGCCCAATTATCGTTAAGTTTACATCCTTTAAAACTAAAGAATCAATTCTTTCTAAAGGTTCAAAATTCAAAGGTACCGACTACAGCGTAGGTGAAGACTTTTCGCACCGCGTTCAAAACTGCCGGAAACATCTTGTCGCTTTTGCCAGGGCGAAGCCCGTGTCTTGTTCCCTAAGATTTAATCCTTTGCATATTGGCCCAAAGCGTTACGTTTTTGATGAACTTTCAGAATTTGTAAAAGAAATATCTTAACAATCAACTCATGCTTGCCGGTCATCGCGCTATCTCCCACCTACGCCATGTGCCAACGTTTCATCACCAGTAATCTTTACTAAAATTCGCAGCTTCCTGCCGAAACACGATATCTCATCGAACCTTGTAACTTCGTCAGGCAGCAATCTACTTATATTAACCGAAACGTGGTTGAACAACGACGTCACTGACTCAGAAATGCTGTTTGACCTGCCCAATTTTAATCTTTATCGCGCTGATCGCAAGTGTTCTTGCGGGGGAGGAGTCCTAATTGCAGTCAGCGAACAATTGTCTTGTTCTGCCATTAATGTCGCGTCAGACTTAGAAACGTTGTGGAATATGTGTTATAGGCCTCCTTGCAAAAGTCCTGACTTTCCGTGCCCGTTTCACAATGCTCTAAATACACTAGTTTCAAAGCACCCTAAAGCGCGCATCCTACCATTCGGGGACATCAATTGCCCCAATATTGACTGGAGTAATCAACCTCAGCCCATAGTTGGTCAAGAAGAGCCAAATGACTTCATTGACGTTTGCCCTAATTTTAACTTGACCCAAGTTGTATCCGAACCGACACCCGTCGCAGGGAAAATAGCTAATACTCTGGATCTCATACTGACCACTCATCCAGACAGCCTTAATTCCATTACAGGCCTCCGAGAAATCAGTGACCATACAGTAATCCATGCCAATTTTAACTTCTCACCTGAATTAAAAGAAGCTTCCCAGAAAGCTATTAGGCTCTACGATAAGGGAACCTACGAAGCAATCAACACTGAAATAACGAGCTTTCCGTGGGTCTTTGAAACGACCTATCTTTCCAGAAGTGTAAATGAGAACTGGACAACCTTCAAGCACGAAATTTTCGAACTAACAAATAAATACATTCCTTCACGCAGTCTACGAAATAGTAATCAGAAACCCTGGTTCACAAAGACACTCAAAAGGCTCGAAATCAAGAAAAAACGCGCATTTCGTACAGCTAAACTCCACGCAGACTCCGCCCCCTCGCCCCCCCCCCCCCCCGCAAGTGAAAAGTATTACGAAGCTGAGAATGCATACTTGGCCGCGTTTGGAATCGCTAAACGCTCATTTTACGAAGTAGCGATACCAAAAATGATAGCCGATAGCCCCAAGAAATTTTGGAAGGTGATAAACCCGAAGGAAGCGCGCGCGATGAACCTCTCTAACAATGCTGGTGAAACCGTGGCTGATACCGACTGTATAGAAACCTTTAACACTGCATTTTCATCTGTTTTTACGGACGAATCCGAAGCACCATGTTTTACATTACCACGTATTGTTACTACAGCCATGAACGCCATAAAGTTCAGCAGTAGTGGAATTTCGTGCATAATCGATAAAATAAAAAATTCATCTGCCGCCGCCATAGACGACATCAATCCAAAAATTTTGAAGAACGCTAACCTAGCTTGTTCCAGTATTTTCTGTTTATTGTATTCACAATCACTCTCCGAAGGAACCACTCCAGATGACTGGAAAGTGGGGAAGGTCGTTCCCGTGTACAAAACAGGTAATACTTATTCACGTCTTAATTATCGGCCCATTTCATTAACAAGTGTACCCTGCAAGATCATGGAACATGCCATTTACTCCCAAATCATGCAATTCTTAGACTCCAATAACTTCTTCCATCCGTCACAGCATGGTTTTCGTAAGGGTTTTTCGTGCGAGACTCAACTAGCCATTGTTCTTCATCACACTCACGCCAACCTTGATATTAGTCTACAAACTGACGCCATCTTCCCTGGCTTGGCTAAGGCGTTAGATAAAGGACTTCACCAACGCTTGCTTCTTAAACTTTCCCAGTTGAACCTACATCCAAACATCATCGCGTGGATTAACGAATTCCTGACGCATCGCTCTCAGTCTGTCTTCATTAATAACCAATCTTCCAACACGCGCCCAGTCACCTCCGGCGTCCCGCAGGGTTCCGTCCTCGGCCCCTTGTTATTCCTCATTTACATTAAAGATTTACCCCAGCGCGTATCTTGTCATATGCGCTTGTTCGCTGATGATTGCGTTATTTATCTTTCGGTAATTAACCCTTCTGACCAAGAATTCCTTCAGGCAAACCTAAACCATGTGCTAAACTGGTGTTCGCAGTGGATGGTGACACTCAACCCTAACAAATGTAAGTGCATGTCTTTTGACCGCCGTCGCATCCCTTTTGTTTTTGAATATACCGTTTCTAACTCCCTTGTTGACCTCGTCCAGTCTTACAAATACTTAGGTATCACCATTTCCAACAGGCTTATCTTGGCGACTGCACGTGACTGACCTTATGTTTTCAGCTAATAAAACATTAGGTTTCTTAAAACGTCACCTGCGGGAAGCCCCTCAACACGCCAGACTACAAGCATACATCTCCCTTATCAGAATTAACTTGGAATACGCATCGCCCATCGGGAACACTCATCAAGCATGTTTAACAAATGCCATCGAAGCTGTACAAAACCGGGCTACCAGATTTATTCACCCTTCATACTCATACGACGTTAGCATATCATCTCTAAAATTTCAGTCAGATTTGTGTGATATTTCTGCTCGCCGTCGATTGCCAGTCTTGTTTTGTATCACAAGTTATTTTATTCGCCCCTAAGACAAGAACCATACGTCTACGCACCCCCACCACGCGTATCCCATCGCATCGCTCACCATCTTAAAGTTTTGCGTCCACGAGCCCGCATTACTACCTTTATGAACTCATTTTTTTTTCACGAACGGCAACTGACTGGGACGGCCTTCCCCACCATATCGCTGCCATAACCTGTCCATCCCCATTTTCGACTTCTGTAAACGCCCGCATCTTGTAAACCGCATACCTTATGTAACATCCCAAAAGGGGTCTTTAAGGAAAATAAAGTGATGAAGAGAAGAGAGTGGTGATACATCAATGCCGACGCGGTCAAATGGCTGAGCTGGGCAGGGAAGTGGCTGGAGTGGTGCGGTGTAGAGATGCGAGACACATTTGTGTCGCCGGCAGGCAGTGCAGGAGCGTACGTATTTGTGCACGTAGGTGTACATCCCTCTCCAATAATATCGTTGGAGAAGCCGTGTGTAGGTTTTTGACTCTCCGCCGTGGCCACACTGGATCAGAGTGAAAAGCGGAGCATAAATGTTGTCGAAGGCAGCGGGGCACTACTAAGAGCAATTTGCGGCCGTCATTGTGGCAGTTGCAGTGGTATAAAAGTCCGCCGCGCATTATTACATGCTGCGCCTGTTGGCGTAACGCTCAAGATGCCGATGCTGCCGAAGGATTTGGCAAAAAATCGAATATCATGGCAATACATGGTTCTTTTCGTTGCTCCGAGGTCATGCCCAGGATGTCAAGTGGTGAGATGTCATGTCTGTAGGTACAAGTACTGCTGTCTGAAGTAACTGGGAAGCGCGAGAGCGAATCGGCGTCAGAGTGTTTGCGTCCAGAGTGATAGACGACACGGATATCATATTCCTGGATTTGGAGGGCCCACCGAGCGAGGCGGCCCGACGGGTCCTTTAGGTTAGACACCAAGCAAAGAGCGCGATGATCCGTCACCACGTAAAAGCGTCGAGCGTAGAGATATAGGCGAAATTTTTGAAGAGCCCATACGATAGCCAGGCACTCTTTTTCTGTTACTGAGTAATTGGCCTCAGGTTTCATGAGGACACGACTGGCCTAGGCGACCAATTATTCGGCATTACTGTTCGTTCGTTCGTTCTGTGAGCACGGCACCAAGGCCGACACCACTGGTGGCAGTGTTAAGTTCTGTGGGTGCGCTTGGATCAAAATGGCGCAAGACTGGCGGAGACGTGAGTAGGCGACGAAGAGTCGTAAAGGCATCGCCAGAGGCTTCCGACCAAGCAGAAAGTTCATTGTCGCCTTGAAAAGTTGGTTAAGTGGTACGATCACAGTAGCGAAATTGCGAACGAAGCGTCGAAAATAGGAGCCTATGCCAATGAAGCTGCGTAGTGCTTTCAAGTTAGTGGGCTTCGGAAATTCGGATACGGCGCGAAGTTTATCAGGATCAGGAAGAATGCCTTCTTTGGAGACAACGTGGCCTAATATAGTCAGTTTTCGAGCTGCAAATAGGCACTTTCTTAGGTTAAGCTGGAGACCAGCATTCCGAAGACAGGTCGAAACTTGATGTAAACGCCGAACATGGGTCGGAAAATCAGGGGAAAAGACGACAACGTCGTCGAGGTACCAAAGGCAAGTATGCCACTTCAGGCCGCGTAGGATGCCGTCCATCATGCCTTTGAAGGTGGCGGGCGCATTGCACAGACCGAATGGCATCACAGTGAATTCATACAAGCCGTCTGGTGTCACAAACGCGGATTTAGAACAGTCAGCGTCAGCAATGGACACCTGCCGGTAGCCAGAGCGAAGATATAAGGAGGGAAAACTCCGCTCCTTGCAAACACTCAAGGGCGTCGTCAATACGGGGCAACGGGTATACATCCTTTCGGGTAATCTTGTTAAGCCTTCGATAATCGCCGCAAAATCATATGGTGCCGGATTTTTTTTCTTTCTTTTTTTAGCTAGGACGACTGGTGATGCCCAGAGCTGGATGACACCGCGATTGAGCATATCGTTCATTTGGTCATTGATAACCCGTCTTTCAGTCGTCGATACTCGGTAGGGACGCTGTCGAATTGGTGCATGGCTCCCAGTGTCGATAGCGCACGAAACAGTCGTTTTGCGGCCGAGTGATGTTGCTTAGCAGTCAAAGGAAGAAGAGAAGCCTTGTAGCAAGCGAAGAAGTTCGTCGCGCTGCGTCATCGTAAGGTCACTGTCAATAGCTGGCTAAAGGAACGCGGCAGTGACTGAGGAGGCGATGCCTCGAGGGCGGCAAGATAAGTGGAGTCGTCCAACTTGTCAAATATTGAAGATGTGGTCAGTGGCTCTGCTCTGCCAAGGCTTTAACGGCGGCGTAAAACAATTGGTTCAGCCGATGGGTTTGAGACGCACATAAGAGAGGCGCCAGCTTTGAACTCGAGGATGGTGAACGGCGGCGAACTAAGAGTTCAGACGGAGCGAAGAGTATTGTGCCGTCATCTACAGAGTCGCAAGAGATACTGACAAGACTGGAAGACCAGGCAGGCATAACGGTGTCTTCCGAAGCAGCGATATTGCGACAACGCAAAATCGCTGTCGTCAGTGATTATATCGGTAGAAAACGGAAACAGCTCAATTTCGGCGCGGGCGCAGTCAATGATCGCATGATGTGTGGAGAGAAAGTCCCAACCTAATATGACGTCGTGTGAACATGATGACAACATGATGAATTCTATGATATAAATGACCTCCTGAATGATGACACGAGCGGTGCAGGCGCCGGATGGCTCGACGTGCTGCGCGTTGACAGTCCGAAGGGACAGTCCAGAAAGCGGCGTCGTCACTTTTGACATCTTGCGGCAAACACGGTGACCTAACGCTGAAAGTGCAGCGCCAGTGTCAAGGGCTAGTGTCAATGTTCCTTCTATTGCAGCTTCAATGGTATTGCAGCTTCTATTGCAGCTTCAACCCGTCAATCGAGTGGGCACGGGAGAGCGGTAGCGATGCAGTCGTCGCTCAAGAATCCCCTTTTCTACTATGTGCAGTTTGTCGTCCTGCTCGTGCCATGGCTTCCTTGGTCTCCCGAGCTGTCAGCAACGATGTCGGCTCCGCTACTACCAGAGCTGTTGGTTTTGGAACCGGCGATCGACTGTTCTGGCCTACACGACACGGACGTGCGCAGAACCACCTTCTTCATAACTGATCACGAAAGGGCGTCATCATCGACAGCGCTATCTTACCACAGTATAAGAAGCGGACTTCAGCTACCTATCTTCAGTGGGCACGGGAGAGCGGCAGCGATGCAGTCGTCGCTCAAGAATCCCCTTTTCTACTATGTGCAGTTTGTCGTCCTGCTCGTGCCATGGCTTCCTTGGTCTCCCGAGCTGTCAGCAACGATGTCGGCTCCGCTACTACCAGAGCTGTTGGTTTTGGAACCGGCGATCGACTGTTCTGGCCTACACGACACGGACATGCGCAGAACCACCTTCTTCATAACTGATCACGAAAGGGCGTCATCATCGACAGCGCTATCTTACCACAGTGTAAGAAGCGGACTTCAGCTACCTATCTTCAGTGGGCACGGGAGAGCGGCAGCGATGCAGTCGTCGCTCAAGAATCCCCTTTTCTACTATGTGCAGGTTAGTAATAGCTTAACGCTTTATTCTAAGCGTACGAGTAATGCCTGCCTGCTGCTTCTCCCGTGCCCAAGTGCTTTGTTCATAACAATATGCGAATGTGTACTTGTTACGAAACAACTGCTGGTCTGCGGCGATATTGAAATGAATCCCGGACCTACCCATAGTGATGTGCTAGCTGCCATTGCAGCCCTCTCTGAAAAGGTTGATACACGCCACAAGGAATTAATGGATGCCTTCCATGAACTGAAAGATAACCAAGAAGCGCTGGCACAGAAAGTTTGCGACGTGACGAATAGGTTGACTGCTCTTGAGGCAATCGTTGAAAATATTGAATGCAATAGATCGGAAGCTGAAATCTCGGGCATTGTATCAGAGGTAACCCAGAGACAGAACGTTTTAATACAATCCCGTCTGGACGACTTGGAAGACCGTTCCAGACGTGACAACCTTTTATTTTATGGCATCCCTGACAATTCAGCTGAAACATGGGCTCAGTCAGAAAGCACTGTGCGTGATTTGCTCTCAAGACAGCTTAACTTGCAATTATCCGATGGCGATATTTCTAGAGCACACAGACTAGGCAGTTTTAATGACAGCAAACCTCGCCCTATTATTGCCAAATTCTCTTCAGCGAAGCTCAAGGATACGATCTTCTCCCAAAGAAGTAAAATTAAAATCTCCGGCATAACTGTCGGTGAAGATTTTTGTAGGTCAACCCGTCAATCGCGTAAGAAGTTAATTGAACTTAGTAAGTCGAAGGGCCAGTCAGGCTCCCTGCGATATAATAAACTCATCATGAATAATAAAATGTATGCTTACTGCGCAGTCACTGACTCAGTGCGCGAAATAGAACCTGTTTCTAAGCCGCATGCGCGGGGCAATGGGGGCGCAACTTCAAGTTCATCATAGCTGAAAACCGTTAAGAAAGACGGAAACGATCTATCGCTGCTCTTTACAAATGCACGGAGCATTCTTAACAAACGTGTCGAGTTATCATCAGCCATAGATTCATGCACTGCTGATATAGTTGTTATAACTGAGACCTGGCTCTCTGCTAAGATAAAGGACTCCGAAATATTCCACTGTGAAAAGAATTACAATATATACCGCTGGGACCGTGACGTCCGATCTGGGGGCGGTGTACTTATTGCTGTTAGTGACATGTTCGCATCCTCAGCTGTTGCAGTCGTATCGTCTTTGGAACTTGTTTCTGTAAGTGTATCTATTGCAAATCGTGAATTTATTTTCTGTGCATTGTACCGTCCTCCAGCTGCCTCATCTTCCTTTTGTAACGATCTATATGATGTCCTTAACAGCCTTGTAATTAGGTTTCCCAATTCCCCTCTGTTTATTTTAGGCGACTTCAACTTTCCCACAATACTATGGAACAATGATTCCTCTACCGTAAAAAATGTCTCATCCGAATGTATGCAATTCCTTAATCTTTGTGCTGACTTTAACCTTACTCAACTCGTTCATGAGCCGACTCGTACAACCGCAACAACTTCCAGTATTCTCGACCTACTATTTACTTCAATTCCAAAGTTAGTTTCTGACTTAACTTACCTCCCAGGATTAAGTGACCATTCATTGATTCACTTTACCTTAAAAACACGACACAGAAATGAGAAAAAATATAAAATAATACGGGACTATAACAGAGCTGATACAAGTTCAATAATAGCCGAGTTAGAACTATTTACAGAAGGCTATGTCAGCAACTTTGACAAAAATTCCATAGAAGAAAACTGGACCATGTATAAAGAAAAGATTCTACATCTCGTTGAACGATATATTCCGAAAAAGAAAATCATCTACAATTCCCGGTCACCATGGTTCAACTCTTCGTTAAAGCGCCTATCAAATAAAAAGAAAAGAATGTTCCGTCGTGCCAAGCGAACTAACAATACTGATCATTGGGCAGCACATCAGCGAGTTCATAAAGAATATACTGGTGCGATTCAGTGCGCAAAAGATTCTTTTCTTAACAACACCCTGCCATCGGTACTTCCAACAAACCCTCGCAAATTTTGGAGCATTGTCAGTGGTTCAACAACACGACTCATACAGTTATCTGATAGCGATGACACTATCCTTCCTCTTAGCCAGTCTTGCACAGCCTTAAACAACGCATTTGTTTCCGTCTTCACTACAGCTTCTCCTGCATCATTACCCCGTTTACCTGACCAAAACTTTCCCCCTATGGACCCCATTGTTATAGATTGGGTTGGCGTTACCAAGCTCATTGACAATCTGAAGATATCCTCTTCCGCTGGTGTTGACCTACTCAACTCAAAGATGCTAAAGATAACCATAGTGTACTCAGCAATCATACTCTCAAAACTTTTTGAACAATCATTACGGCGTTCCACATTACCCAGCGACTGGAAGGTGGGGAAGGTGGTACCTATCTTCAAATCGGGTAATGCTCATTCAGCAGATAACTATCGTCCGATCTCGCTGACTAGCATACCATGCAAAATGATAGAACACATCATACATTCACAGCTAATTGAATTTTTGGAGAACAATTCTTTTTTTAATAATTCTCAACATGGATTTAGGAAAATGCTTTCGTGTGAGACCCAACTACTAACGTTTACTAATGATCTGTTTATAGCTACTGACCTCGGTTTCGATATTGACTGCATTTTTCTCGATTTCGCAAAGGCATTTGACTCAGTACCGCATGACTTACTCCTCTTCAAGCTTAGTAAACTTAATATCGACACTAGCGTATTTAACTGGATTAAAGACTTTCTTTCAAACCGTACTCAATATGTAACTGCTAACAATTATTCTTCTGCTCTTTCTCCTGTTACGTCCGGCGTACCACAGGGGTCTGTACTGGGCCCTCTGTTGTTTCTTGTATATATAAATGATCTTCCTGATAGTATAGTTTTTTCATCAATTAAGCTTTTTGCAGATGACTGCGTAATTTACAACAAAATAACAAATTTATCTGATTCACTAAATATGCAAAAAGATCTCGATCAATTATCTCTATGGTGTGACAAATGGCTTATGCAATTAAACGTTAATAAATGTAAAACCATGAGAATAACCCGGCGCCCTCACAGTACAAACCACAGCTATTTCCTTCAAGGAGCCCCCTTGAATGCCGTTAACTCCTACAAATACCTTGGCATTAACATTACTAACGACCTATCCTGGAACATGCAGGTTGATTACGTAACCTGCAATGCTAACCGCACTCTTGGCTACCTGCGTCGAAACTTTTCCAAAGCGCCGTCTTCCTTAAAATTAATTCTTTATAAAACTTTAGTCCGTCCAAAACTAGAATATGCATCCAGCATCTGGGACCCCAGTCAATCCATACTAATCGCTTCCCTGGAATCTGTTCAGAATCGCGCAGCCCGGTTTATTCTATCAAATTATTCCCGCTACGCTTCTGTATCCACTATGAAGAACACACTAAACCTGCCTGATCTGTCTTTACGTCGCAAATTTCTTCGTCTCTGCCTCTTTCACAAAATCTATCATCAAAATGAAGTGTTGAAAAGCTGTCTTTTTCTTCAACCGACGCACATTTCCTCGCGTGTGGACCACAAGTTCAAGGTTGGTGTGCCATTTTGCCGAACCAACTTATATAATTATTCTTTCATTCCAAAAACCAGTGCAGAATGGAACCACCTTCCTGCATCCATCGCTGACATCATCGACACTAAGTTCAGAAGTGCCATTGAAAGTTACTTTGTTAACTTGTATTTTCATAAATTGAATTATTGCACACTTGTATATGTATTACCCACTCCTTTCTGTAATTCCCTCGGGCTCTGAAAGTATTTGTAATAAATAAATAAATAAATAAATAAATAACGTTCTTCGGGAAAGTGTCATGCCTTATACATTTCGCTGACACTGCTCTTCTCGCCTCCTGAATTGCGATTTTTAGGTTTCCTGGCGCAGAAGGCTCTGCCGCCCGTGCATGGGGGAAAGGGAGCGGCGGCAAGGAGAACGTGAATGGCGAGCGGCGGAGAATGTGGTCTCGACGGCAGCAGGAGATTAAAAGGAGTCCGAATAGTTGCGGTGTTGTTGGAAACGTGGCGCATATGGACGCACATTGTTGGGGACGTTCGGTGTAAGCAACCGACAGTGACGTGGCACATGTCCAGCACGACCCCAATTAAAAGTAATCCGACGATTGCCTTCCGCGCGCCAATGGTCTTGAGGTCGTGCATAGTGCAGCAGTGGCCGGACTAGAGGGGATACGGATGGGCGCAAAGGTGGGCGAAGGGGGCCATAGGTCTGTGGTGCAGGCCTCATCGCGACTTCGGCGTACGTCAGGGTAGCGGCCGTTGGAGCCTGCTGGAGAGAAGGCGAAATGTGGTCGGCTACCTGCTCCTTGATGACAGATTGGAGAGCGGGTGGGAACGGAGTACTCTACCGGCCGTGTTTAAGTGGAATCAAGGAAAGTTGACGAGCCACCTCTTAGAACGACAGAAAGCTGAGCTAGTTGGTAAGGATTCATTGTGCAAAATAGAAGTGAGGCGTGCAGACAGGACACAAGAGTAGAGAAGTAGACAACAGCAACGCCAACTATCAACTGAAGGGAGCACTGAGGCGAAAAAAGAAAGAAGACACAAAACTTATCTGCGCATGCTCAGGAATGGTCACCATTCCTCAGTATGCGCAGATGAGTTTTGTGTCTTCTTGCTTTTTTCGCCTCAGTGCTCCCTTCAGTTGATAGTTGGCGTTCGTGTTGTCTACTTCTCTACTCTTGTGTCCTGTCTGCACGCCTCACTTCTATTTTGCACAATGAGCCACCTCTTCACGGACGAGCGCCTCGATCTGCAGCAGCAGCGAACGGGGCAACACCCACGCTCGACATGTTGTTCAATCACTCTATTACTCAAGCAATGTATCCAAATTCTCTAAAAATTGCCAAAGTCATTCCAATCCATGAAGAAGGTGATACGTCGGACCCTTCAAATTATCGGCCAATCTCTGTTTTAAGCATAATCAATACCGCTTTTGAAAAAAAAAATATCAAATCGGATGTAAATATTCCTTGATAAGTACAATGTGGTCTGCCATCAGCAACATGGCTTCAGACCTCGCTTCTCAACAGCTACTGCAGTCTTCACGGTAACGCAAAAGATAAATATGGCTTTACAACTAAATAAACTAGTAGCTGTCGCCTTTTAGATTTAAAGAAAGCATTCGACACAGTGGACCATTCCATCTTATTGGAAAAACAAACATTTTCGGTTTCGAGGCAAAGTATTTGACTTTTTATCAAGTTTGTAATATGTGGATTTATTACGAGTCACTAGGCACAGTCTAGTTGTACCGGCAGTCCACGAACGCTGATCGCGCAAATAGCAGCACAATAGCCGTCTTCTTCGTCCTCCTCTTCACTACAATGGCCTCCGGGAGAGAAGAGGAGCCATCCTGGCGACTTACAGCGTAGGTAGGATGAGGGGGTCATAGTACGGCTTAAGTCGGTTGGCATGAACCGTGTCACGCCCGCGATGCCAAAGGTCGGGTGGTGGTGTCACAGGTTCTACAACGTAGGTGACAGCGGAGGTACGGTCTATGACGCTATAGGGGCCATCATAGCGTGCAAGGAGTTTAGTCGAAAGGCCAGGGCTGTGAGGTAGGACCAACAACCAAACAACGGAACCAGTCGGAAAAAGCGGTGTAAGCGCGCCACTGTCATGCCGTAGCTTTTGACGACCTTGAGCAGCGGTCGTAAGGGTTGTCGCGAGCCGCCTACAGTCCTCGGCGCATTTGGCGGCTTCATACCCAGGCGTGTATTCGGAAGCGTCAGGTCGGTATGGTAGCAGTGTGTCCATAGTACACGAGGGCTCTCGTCCATACAGCAGGAAAAAGGGCGAAAAGCCAGTGGTAGCTTGTGTGGCCGTATTATAGGCATACGTGATGAACGGTAAAACTGTGTCCCAGTTTCTGTGGACCGAGGCGACGTACATAGTCAACATGTCACCGAGCGTGTGGTTGAACCTCTCTGTCAAGGCGTTCGTTTGCGGTTGGTAGGCTGTAGACTTGCGGTGAACGATGCTGCATGCAGCGAGAAGGGCTTGGATGACTTCGGACAAGAAGACACGGCCCCTGTCGCTGAGCAGTTCGCGTGGTGCGCCATGTCGAAGCACGAAGTTCCGCAAGGTGAAAAACGCAACTTCGCGTGCAGAGGCTACCGGGAGTGCAGCAGTCTCGGCGTAGCGCGTGAAGTGGTCGACACCTACAATTATCCAACGGTTCCCCGAGGAGCTGCAGGGAAGTGGCCTGTATAGGTTTATGCCGACGCGGTCGAAGGGCCGAGACGGGCAGGGCAGCGGCTGTAGCTCACCGGGAAGGCGCTGTGGAATTTTACGTCGTTGGCACGGCGTGCAAGCGCGTACGTACTGGCGGAGGAAGTGATACATGCCGTGCCAGTAGAAACGCTGCCTTAGCCGAGTATACGTTTTCAGAACGCCGGCGTGTCCATTATGAGGAGCAGCATGAAAATAAGCGCATATGTCCGAACGCATGTGTCGTGGTATCGCGAGAACCCATTTGCGACCATCAGGCAAATAATTCCTGCGGTAAAGGACGTTGTCGTGTACCGCAAAGTGAGCGGCTTGGTAACAAAGTGTTCAAGAAGAGGGTGTGATGGATGGGTCGTGAAGTAAATTCAGCATATCTGAAAGCAGGGGATCCTTACACTGCTCGTCCAACATATCAGCGACCGTGAAGGCTGACATGGATGCGAAGAGCGGAGACACTGAAGCCACATCAGAAGGTAGCGGTGATTGGGAAAGCGCATCGCCGTCAGAGTGCTTTGTGTCCGATCGGTGGACAACGCGGATGTCATATTCTTGTAAGCGAAGTGCCCATCGCCCTAGGCGACCTGACGGATCCTTCAACAAGGACAGCCGGCAAAGGGAATGGTGGTCGGTGACAATGTCAAAAGGGCAGCCATATAGGTATGGACGAAATTTGACGAGAGGCCAAATAATGGCCAAGCACTCCTTTTCTGTTACAGAGTAGTTGGCTTCTGCCTTCTTTAAAGTGCGGCTCGCATACGCCACGACGTACTCGTCATAGCCGTCTTTCCGTTGTGCGAGGACTGCACCAAGTCCGATGCCGCTGGCATCCGTCTGTACCTCTGTAGGCGCTGTGGGATCGTAGTGTCGAAGAATCGGTGGCGAAGGGAGTAGTCGACGTAGTTGCTTGATGGCGTCGTCACAGGAAGTTAACCACGCGGAGATGCCGTTGGTAGCGGTAAGCAAATTGGTTAGTGGTGCGATGATAGTTGCAATAGTGCGCACAAAACGCCGAAAGTAAGAGTAAAGCCATATAAAGCTGCGGAGTGCCTTAAGAATAGTTGGCATCGGGAACTCTGCGACCGCACGAAGCTTGGCTGGGTCAGGAAGTACAGCGTCCTTCGATACAACGTGCCCCAATATTGTTAACTTGCAGGAAGCACAACGGCACTTTTTGATGTTGAGTTGGAGGCTAGCAGAGGTGAGGCAGGTCAGGATCTCACGCAAGCGAACGAGGTGCGTCGGGAAATCTGGCGAAAACACCACGATATCGTCAAGGTAGCAGAGACATGTTTTCCACTTGTAGTTACGAAGGATGATGTCCATCATACGTTCGAAAGTAGCGGGCGCGTTGCAGAGTCCGAATGGAATTAGGGTAAATTCGTACAAGCCGTCGGGCGTGATTAAAGCTGTCTTCTCACAGTCATCATCTGCCATCGGCACTTACCAATAGCCGAAGCGAAGATGCAAAGATGACAAGTACTCCGCACCTTGCAAGGAGTCGAGGGCGTCATCTATCCAATGCAGCGGATAGACATCTTCACGAGAGATCTTATTGAGTCGACACGGTAATCCCCACAGAAGCTTATGGACCTGTCCTTCTTTCGCACTGATACTACAGGAGATGCCCAAGGACTGTGAGAAGGGCGAATGACGCCAAGGTGCAGCATGTCGTCGACCTGCTCGTTAATGATCTGTCGCTCGGCTGCCGACACGCGGTGTGGTCGCTGGCGTAAAGGAGGATAGGAACCAGTGTGGACACTGTGAGTGACGGTTGCCGTACGTCCCAGAGATGGTTGTTCACAATCAAACGACGACCGGAAATTTTGAAGAAGCGCGAGGACTTGGTGGCGGTACGGAGGGAGCAGACCGGCGTCTACAACAGATTCAAGACCGTCCGATGACGACAATGATGATGGTGACAAGCACCTCACGGGAGAAGTGAGGGCGTCGAGCTCATAACAGGCCGTGTCGTCGGAAGCGTCGAGAATGTGAAGCGGGTCAAGGGGCTGAACATGACCTAGTGATACACCGCGCAGTAAGGCCGCAGGGTGGTGAGACGGGCTGCACACAAGCATAGAGGATAATCCAAATACAGTGGTTAGGACAGCAAAAGGGAGAGGTAGGGCCTTGCGACGTAGAAAAATAGCTGATTGTGTAAAAAGTACTGTAGCATTTGGCGTGGTAGGGCAAGTGACGCACACAAGCGCAGACATTTCGGGTGGTATGTCCGTATCGGATACAACGATGAGCTTGGAAGCTTTATCTTCAGAAGGATCAGGCAGCGGGGAATCGGCAAGCGGGAAAAGCGCCACTACGGCCCGGGCACAGTCGATGATGGCACTATGGTGAGACAAGAAGTCCTAGCCGAGAATTATGCCATGTGAAGATGAAGACGGCACGAAAAATTCAACAACATAGACAATGCCGTCTACGACCACCCTTGCAGTACATTGAGCAAGCGGGGCTATATGCTGCGTAGACGCGGTGCGTAGACGCATACCAGACAACAGCGTTGTGACCTTGTGGAGGTTACGACAAAGCTTTTCGTCGACAACGGAAACTGCAGCTCCAGTATCAATAAGCGCAATTACGGCGGTTCCTTCGACCAAAACGTCCAATAAATTCCGTGGAGACTGCAGGCCTTGTAGAAGTCGCGAAGCTTGCAGTTCGTGCCTGCGGAACTGCAGCAACTAGTTTCCCTCGCTAGGTGACTGGCGGCGACGTAAGTAAGAAAGCGAGTGACAGCGTGGTGATGGCGACCGATGGGTGCTGACAGGGCGTCGTGGAGGCGGCGAAAACAATGGGTTAGGAAGCATCGTATGCCCGGTAGTATCGTCGCAATAGCCATTTCCAGGCGTTGCGACAGAACCGTTAGCAGGTGGCAGGCGGCGATCGCAGAAGCGCGCGACATGGCCGGCGATACCGCAAGCGAAGCATACGGGCCGGTTATCGCGTGTGCGCCGAAGGGCCTGAACTGGGCGTCGAGACGGAATTGGGGGCGACGCGGGAGGAGGTGCAGCTTGAAGTCCCATTGGCACAGGAAACGCGAAAGTCGGCGGCACAGGTCGTGCGGCGGCTTCGGCATAGGTCAGAGGTGCAGCCACGGGAGGGCACGGTTGAACCAAAAGTAAAGACCCAGCAAGTTCCTCGCGAATGGCGCGCCTAATGGGAGCAGCCAGAGATGTGTCAGGCTGGGGAGGTCGCTCATTGAGAGGCAGCATAAACAGTTGGCGCGCCACCTCCTCGCGAATGAAATCTTTGATCTCAACAAAGAGCGATGCTGCTGGCGTGGAGTTGGAGAGAAGCGCGAGGCCCGAGAGAGAGTCGCCAGGTGCAACAGCGCTGCGCGCAAGACCCTTTGTTGACGCAGCTCATCGAAGCTCTGGCAAAGAGCAGCGACAGAAGCGACAGAAGTAGGGCTTCGCGCCAGGAGCATTTGAAATGTCTCGTCCTCGATGCCCTTCAGGATGTGCTTTACCCTTGAGGATGTGCGAAGCTGCTGGCGTGGAGTTGGAGAGAAGCGCGAGGCCCGAGAGAGAGTCGCCAGGTGCAACAGCGCTGCGCGCAAGACCCTTTCTTGACGCAGCTCATCGAAGCTCTGGCAAAGAGCAGCGACAGAAGCGACAGAAGTAGGGTTTCGCGCCAGGAGCGTTTGAAATGTGTCGTCCTCGATGCCCTTGAGGATGTTCTTTACCTTGTCTTCTTCACTCATGGTGGAATCGACGCGTGTGCAAATATCCACGACATCCTGGTGTAAGTCTCGCCGGGCTGTTGAGCGCGGTGGCGTAGGCGCTGTGTTCAGGCCGGAGTGTTCGCAAGGCTGGGCGACCGAAAACTTCCGCAAATGTTGTTTTGAAAGCGGACCAGGTTTGCAGTTCCCTTTTATGATTGTGGAACCAGAGGTTCGCTAAGTCAGCAAGATAGAAGATGACGGTACGTAGCTTCGTCAGGTCATTTCACTTGTGATCACTGACGCGCTCGTAGGTAGAGAACCAATCTTCGACGTCAGTCTCACCTGACCCGCTAAAAACATGAGGGTCCCGCTGCCGCTGGACGGCGCCGCACATAATAGGAGCGGCGGATGCTCCAAGCGGAGTGTTGGGAGCCTCGTTTATGGCAGCGGCGGGAGCAGTTGTCAAAGTTCGGCTGCGAAGTTCCAGGATGAAGTCGGGGAGTGCAGCACCTTCCTCCAAATGTAATATGTGGATTTATTCCGAGTCACTAGTCACAGTCTAGTTGCTCCGGCATTCCACGAACGCTCATCGCGCGCACAGCAGCACAAGAGCCGTCTTCGTCGTGCTTCTCTTCACTACAAGTTATATGCACGATAGATCTCAGGTCGTGAAAACCAATTACATAGCTTCTTCAAAAGAAAATATTGTTACTGGAGTCCCTCAAGGCTCCGTATTAGATCCGCTTCTTTTTTCTTGGTATATAAATGACGTGCAACATACTGTAGACTCTGCAGAAATATTGATGTACGCAGACGACACATGTATTATAGTTTACTGCGGATAATCTTGCAGAACATAGTCATAAGGCTAATGTAGAGTTAAATAGAATTTCCGACTGGTTCTTGGCTAACAAATTAACAATTAACACAAAGAAAACAAAATATATTGTTTTTCAGTCACGCTTCAAAATTGTAGATACTACACCTTTAAACATACATATAAAAAGCATCCCATTGGATAAGACAAGTTCTTACACATACCGTGGGGTAAATTTTCATAATCACCTGCAATGGGAAGATCGCATAAACAATGTCTGCTCTAGATTGTCATCTGGTTGCTACGGCTTAATTCTAGCCCGCGAGCACTTCGACACCTCAGCTTTACGACTTATGTATTTTGCTTGTATTGAAAGTCACTTAAGGTATTGCGTTGACTCGCGCGGATGGGCGTATAAAACCATATCGTCACGTAGTAGTGACGGTGAAGAAGGCAGCGAAACTGTGATTACAGAAACTGGCGTTTTATTGGGCGAACTTGTGCCCTCAAAAGCAGGCTATACTCAAAGAACAACGGTAGCGGCGAACACACTCGGCGATCGTCGAAAATCTGATCAGCGGGACAAGCGCGTCGGCTTTTATAGATCAGCCGTCGAATGTTCAAGAGTAACCGCTGAGACCCGTGTGTCTTCCACAAAGTTCTACACTATACTATTCGCGTCGCGCATACATGCAATCAGGTTACACAAGTTGCGGGGAAAGACAGCGAATGGAACCATCGATAACATTCCAGAAACTTCTTTTACATGCAGGTGCGTCCTGCGCTGTGCGATAACATTTGTTAGGCGGTGAGAAGTGGTCACCCGATAAAGATAAAGAAGTACACGTGTCATCACCCTGCTCTTTAAAGCATCGTCCCGATGCTACAAACATAAGAGAGCGAAACGCAAAAGGACACTTATTAAACAAAAGTAACAAAACAACGAAAAGAAACAAAGTCCAAAGGTCAGTTACGCGAAGTCCCAAAGTTCATCAACGCTGGTAGTACGGCTTGAGTCGCACAACGTGGACTATTTCAGGTCGTCAGCGGCGCCGCTGTGATAGCGAAACGCCGTCTGGCACGACCTCATAGATCAGTACGCCAATACGTCGGACGATCTTGTAAGGTCCGAAATAGCGATGCAAAAGCTTCTCGCTCAGTCCTCCTCGGCGTATAGGCGTCCAAACACAAACACGGTCACCGGACTGGTGCTCGACGAAACGTCGTCGGAGGTTGTGGTGTCGGCTCTCGGTACGCTGCTGGTTCTGCATCCGTAGGCGGGCGAGCTGTCGGGCTTCTTCGCCGCGCTGGTGATAGGTCGCGACGTCAAGATTCTCTTCGTCGGTGACGTGCGGCAGCATGGCGTCGAGCGTCGGCGTCGGGTTCCTGCCGTATATCAGCTAAAACGGCGTGATCCGTGTTATTTCGTGCACCGCCATGTTGTAAGCAAAGGTTACGTACTGCAGGACCGCGTCCCACGTCTTGTGCTCGACGTCGATGTACATTGCTAGCATGTCGGCGAGGGTCTTCTTCAGGCGTTCCGTGAGACCATTCGTCTCCGCGTGGTAGGCAGTTGTCCTCCTGTGGCTTGTATGGCTACACTGCAGAATGGCTTGGTGAGCGCTGCTGTAAACGCTGTTCCTCTGTCAGTGATGAGGACTTCTGGGGCACCATGTCGCAGCAGAATGTCCTCGACGAAAAATTTCGCCAGATCGGCTGCGCTGCATTTCGGTAGAGTTTTAGTTTCAGCGAAGCGGGAGAGATAGTCCGTCGTCGCCACGCCAATCCCCCTATTTCCGGGTGTTGACGCAGGAAACGGTCCCAACAAATCCATCCCGATCGGTTGAAATGGTCGGCAAGGAGGTTTCATCAGCTGTAGTAATCCTGCTGGCCTCGTGGTCCGTGGTGTCTTGCGTCGCTGACAGCCTCGGCATGTCCTGACGTAACGGGCGACGTCGGTGGTCAGACCAGTAATACCTTTCCAGTATCCTCGACAGCGTTCGGGAGAATCCGAGGTGCCCAGCGCTTGGATCGTCATGTAGGGCGTACAGTACTTCTTTACGCAGCGCTGACGGAACAACAAGAAGGTAGCTGGCGCGGACTGGTGAGAAGTTCTTCTTTACGAGCAGATTGCTTTATAATGTGAACGAAGACAATCCGCGCTTAAATGCCATAGGTACTACGTCGGTGTTTCCTTCTAAATACTCTATGATGTCTTTTAGCTCCCGGTCTGCTCGTTGCTGTTTAGTGAAGTCTTCTGCGATTATTATTCCGAGGAAGGCGTCGTTATCCTTGTCATCTTCCGGCGGGGGATCGACGGGGGTGCGTGATAGGCAGTCGGCGTCTGAGTGTTTTCGTCCGGACTTGTAGATTACCGTGACGTCATATTCTTGCAGTCTGAGGCTCCACCTCGCCAGCCGTCCTGAAGGGTCCTTTAGGTTAGCTAGCCAACACAACGCGTGATGGTCGCTGACGACTTTGAATGGCCTGCCAAATAGGTAAGGGCGGAATTTTGCTGTAGCCCAAATGATGGCGAGGCAATCCTTTACAGTCGCAGAATAATTGCTTTCCGCTTTTGACAGCGACCGGCTAGCATAAAGCGGGAGACACATGGTGCGATTTTCCGTGTGATCGGTCGTACGGCGCGTCGTGTGCGACTTGCCGCATGCGGCGATTCGGGACCCATGGTACGAATGACCGAGCGCCGGATAGCTCCACCTAGAACCGGCGCCCCTGCGTGGAAGTTCGGAATGCTGCTTCTCGTGCTTCTCAACCCGGATCAAGGCCAGTGACGAACCCAAGTTTTGCACCGGTGTAACCGGTAAGACGAGAGCAACTGGCGGACACTAGCCACTTGCGGGTGAGTGCACCCTATCTCAAGATATCAAGCGTTATCCCCGGACCGGCTTAACCGGTCCAACCGGTTAAGCCTAACGCCAGAACTAGCTCCCGCAATCTCATCGGGAGAAACACCCTCGCGCCGCGCGCCGCGTGAGCACGAGCACACGAGCACTCGCCCACGCCACGGCGAAGAGCCCCTACGATGATCCGACAAGCAGCTGCTGCAAGCGAAATGTCAAACCAGACAGAAGATGAAGCAAATGCAATGCAGACAGACCGGACGGAAGATAACACCGGGGTAGGTACCTGTAACTATGATGCAAAAAGCGGCCGAACAATCGGAGTGGAAAGAATCACAAGAAACAAGAATCACAAGAAACAAGAATCACAAGATCACAAGAATCACAAGAAACAAGAAAGCCAAGAAGGACAGCTCGAATTCAAGGACGCCGGCAAAAAAACCACCCGATGTGCAAACGCCCAATGTAGCACCTTCACAGCAACAACGCAGACCAAGGATGCCACCCCTGCCACTTGACGACTTCATGCTTGCGGGCGGCAAGCATGTCTCGACCTCGCCAAATGGAATACCGTCGCACTCATGCACGCCATCGGTAGAGCGAGTGGACTATCGCAGCAGGACTTCAATGATAAAGTACGCGTACAAGTACAGAGAATCGAAAATTTAATCATGGCAAGCACGGCCGACAAGGAAGACGCCAAGATGCTGGTCAGCATCAACAGAATACAGCTCGGAGGCACTTACCACAATATCAAAGGCAACATACGAACCCCTGACGACGTCTGCCAAGGCGTCATCAATGGCCTCATACCAGGAACAAGCACCGCAGAACTTTTCTTCTTTCTTTCTTTCTTTCTTTCTTTCTTTCTTTCTTTCTTTCTTTCTTTATTGTTTCCTCAGACACAGTCTAAGAGGGGGCCGAGGGTAAAGGTGACAGAGCGCCTGACAAGGGTCCCGGCCCCTTTGCACAATATACACAGACAAAATACGTTAACAAAGTTCAGTCAGACAGACATCATAGGTTCAGACAGTGGGCACTATTAAAAAGGGTGACTAGTCACTGCTCGAATACGAAGTCAGCAAATAATTAGTACAACATATTTACATACGCAGCATAATGTCTGCGACGTAAATACAGAACACAGCAATTCAGTTATCAGTCAGCACGTTCAACAACATCATTCATAGCCATAGCACTCATCACAAAAACCAAGACACAAAAACCAAGCACAATTTCACAGCTGTGTATCAAAATTGCAGTTGCTGAGAGGAGCATGGCAAGGGGAGAACAAAGCGCACTTTGTGAGGTAATTTACAATAATGAAAACATAATGTCACTGTTCGCAAGAAACTTCCTGCAGTATTTCTTAAATGTATGTACGCTTCTATTAAAGTCGACTTGCATATCTCTTCCGTTTAGAGCATTGCTTATTGGAAAAGATAATGCTTGCCTTCCATAGTTGGTTCTAGCTTGCGGCATTTTTCGTTTTGGGTTTCGGGTACTGTATGAACTTGAGCTGGGCACTGCGGAAACATGTAACTTGTATTTATTGATCCATTGCAATAGCCTAAAGTAGTACACCTGGTCATTCTTCAACATGCTATATTTGGTAAATAACGGCTGTGTTCTCAATAACTGCTTGTTGCCTTTAAGATTTTTCAGTGTGCGCAATATTTGCTTGTTAGTAGCTGTTGTTGTTCCCCAAGTGAAGTTTCCATAGCTCATTCTAGCGTAAATGAGTGAATAGTATGGTGCCTGCTTTAAACGTTTGGGTATTAGATGTTGTACTTTGTAAATGCACCCAATGGTGCGAGAAAGGCTTGATTTTAGTTGAATAACGTGAGTATTCCATGAGAGGTAGTGGTTAAACCAAACACCTAAAATCTTTTGTTCAGCAACCTGTTCCAGCATGCGTCCTTCAAACCTAATGTTAACCGGGTAGCAGTCATGTTTGTTAATTGGCTTAAAAATGAAGTACTTTGTTTTATTTATATTTAGACGCAAGCGATTTCTTTAAAGCCATGCAGATAACTGTAATAAGTAGCCATTAACAGACGTCTCTAAACATTGCATGGTTTCTCCGGCAAAAAAGAACATTAGTATCGTCTGCATACATTATTAATTGCGGGGATCCATGTATTGCTATATTATCATTTATATAGATAAGAAAAAGTAGGGGTCCCAGAATAGAGCCCTCGGGAACTTATGGCAGGAATCTGAGCACCAGCACGATACCCCGTCCTTCACGCCCGAATGATGGGTCAGTCGACCGTGGCAGTCGTATTCTTCGAAGGACCGATCGTTCCCTACTACATCATCTTCCAGAGCGTAATCTTCCGCTGCAGTCCATATCGCAAGTCAGTGCAGTATTGCCGCACCTGTGGCAACACGGGACATCGCCAAGACGTCTGTCCGAAACCCATCCCAGATTTTTGCTACCAGTGCGGCAAGACTGGACAACCACAAGACCATGACTGCAAACCGACCTGCAAGCCCTGCGGAGAAGCGCATGAAACTGCAAGTACAGAGTGCAAGAAGAGAACGAAGCCAAGCCCTCCACCCTACAATATACGGCAACAGCGCCTTAACAGAATACAAGAAAGAGACAACCGCTGGAGATCCTGCAGTGAAGAGTTCCCGGAGCTGGGCACCTGGGCCACCAGCTCTAGCAGTGTCAGTGCGGGCAGCTCGCCCAGGCGCAGCAGTTCTACGCCAATACTGCGAAGTGCTTCGCGCTCACGTTCCCGCTCTCGCTCCCGCTCAGTTAAACGCGCGAGCTACGCCGATGCGGTAAACGGCTCGAGCGACTCGGGTGGTACGAGCAGCTTGGCTGCATCGGCCGAAGCGGCAGTCACACGGGTCCTAGCAGAGCAAACTGCAGAATCAGCACAGCCAATTGCAAAGCCAGCAAAACCTCATAGACAAGCTACTCCGCAGTCAACAGAACAGCAAGAGCTCACTGACAAACTGCTTCAAAAATGCAAAGAACAACAAAAACTCACAGACAAGCTACATCAAAAATGCCACTAGCTCGAAAACTTAAACAGACAGTCGGGAACGACGTTGACCAAGGCCGACGTTGAAGCCATAGTAGGTGCAAGGTGCCTGATATTTCAAGGATACTCATGCCACAATGGAAAAAGTTGACCAATCAGCAGTCGAAAAAACAGCCGCTACCTTCGAAAACAAGATCACCACGTTAAACGCCAAAATTGATGGGATCGCAGCACAGTTCCGCAATTTTATCGCGCATGTCTTGAAGACACCGGCTGCGGCACTAGGACCTACGCATACGTCAGAACTTTCTGATGGACCGCACGGCAACAGTCGGAATCAGCAACATCCGCAGTAAAAGCTTCCTACTTCCAAACAGAGGCACCCCGCAAGGGTCGGTCATTTCACCGCTACTCTTTAACGTAGCTATGATCAAGCTACTCCCACTCCTCGAGACCATACCAGATCTGCGTCACGCGATGTATGCTGATGACGTGACGCTCTGGACCAGAGCTACGAACGTTGGAAGGCAAGAAAGTAGCTTACAAGAAGCCGTCGACACCATCGAAAGCTATCTCCGAAACTGCGGTCTCCGCTGCGCCCCAGAGAAGTCTGAGCACCTCGTCCTGTAAGCAAGAACGAGAGGTCGACCACCCAACTACGAAGAGCCCGACCCCACCATCACACTCAACGGGACAACAATCCCGAAAGTCGACACCATGCGAATACTTGGACTCCACATCCACAAAGACGGATCGGGAGCTGCAAGCCTACCGAGACTAGAACGCACCCTTTTGCAACTCACGCACCTTGTCAAGAGGACCTCAAGCCAAAGAAGCGGGCTCAAGGAGCAAGACACTCTAAGCATAACACAAGCACTGCTCACCAGCCGCATCACATACGGCACGCCGTACCTGGCTTTAAAGAACGGTGAAATAGAAAACCGCAACATCGTGATAAGGAAGGCAATCAAAGTCGCCCTGGGACTCCCCGCCATGGCCTCTACATCACGTCTCCTTAAGATGGGCATCCACAACACGTGGCAAAAGCTCGCCGAAGCGCACAAGAACAACCAGGTAGAACGACTCAAGCTCACGCCCACAGGGAGATCAGCACTGCGACACCTCAACTACAGCGAGACGTATGTCGCAGACACGGACAAGAAAGAGCGAATACCACCGGACGTTGGAGAGTGCATTTGCATCGCACGTGTGCCGCGCAACATGCATCCCATATATCACAAGAGTAGAAGACAGGCCAGAGCCAACGCCATCAAACGAAGTTTCTAGCATGACCCGGATGCCGGCTACACCGACGCGGCCAAGTATCCGCATCGAAACGCGTACGCTCTCAGCGTCGTAGACTCCCAAGGCTCCGAGCTAGCATCGGCAACCACCAAGGCACGCAACCCGGAAACGGCTGAAGAAGCGGCAATCGCTCTCGCCACCACTACATGCACAGACTCAGCGGTTATATTCACCGACTCTCAGGCCGCCTCCAGAAACTTCTTGAGGGGCCGCATCTCGGCCGATGCACTCAAGATACTAAGACGAAACACTCCGTTCCCGTACACCTCCGTAACGTGAGTACCCGGACACGAGGGACTAGAGGGGAACGAAGAGGCCCACGTCGCTGCCCACGAGCACATTAGTCTGGCTACCCTCTCCCCACGCGCTCTCGGACCCGCGACAGAAGAGGCGGAGGCCGTACCCACCAACTATTCGGCCATATTGCAACATTACAGGCTCGAGCGTCGAGTGTACCCTCCACTGCACCCTAAACTCGATAGAGAAGAAAGCCTGCTCCTCAGGCGCCTGCAAAGTAATACCTACACGCACGGAATGATAACGCATCGCCTCTACCCGACGCTCTACGGCTACCTCTGCCCACTCTGCAACGTACCCGACACTCTGGCACACTTGCTCCTGGAATGCCCGTGGCAGGCAGGCAGCGAAATGCAACCAGAGACGCATGCAAAACGAGCAATAGAAGGAAACGACCTATTCGAAACGCGGGAAGCCAAGCTAAACCCTCAGGGACCTGAAAGACCAACGACAACTCGTCGCCAGGGCCAAGAGGGCAGTCGAAGCCAGAGGGTTCCTAAACTAAGGAGCCTTCCCACCTTAGGGTGACACCCGTCCTCGCTCGGGACACTGTTTCGTATAATAAACGTTTCTTTATCTCCCTCTCTCTGCGCAGCTCTCTTGTTTGAAACAAACGATGACAATATAAACACGCCTATGGAAGCACTGTAGACGTGTTTCCGCAAAGGCGCGTTAGCAGTAACGGCTCCTTTGACAGCCGCCGCCGGCAGGCATAGCTCGCTCGGCCATCGAATCCGACACTGGTGGCGCTTGTGACACGATCGATTTCAGCTCGTATAACGAAGCGCTTATTTTAGTCGGCACAACATGTACACAGTTATCTCACGCTTAAATTGCAGCACATTTGATTTCATTGAGCCGACGGAAGCGAAAGAGCATGCCAGGCGAGCTTGCGATCGCTGGGAGACTGTGTAGGCCTAGCTCGCCGGCCGTCTATCCGAGGCCGAGGGCCCATGCCGATGCGTCCGCAGCTCGTAATAAAGCGCCTAAATTCATCAGCACAATCAATGCCTGAACATTTATGTTTCTCTTATGTGAAAATACGGTTAGTTTTCGCGGTGCCGTTAGTAGCGATGAGTAAACACGCCCGTCAGGCGAGCCGCTTCGTATAGACGGTTGCTGGCGCGTCTGCGCTGACCAGGTCCGATTAGAAATCACGCCAACGATTTACTATATCGCAAAACGTTTTATAACATGCACTCTTTGGAGACCACTTTATTATATAAGTTATTTCGTGTCAGAAACAAATTACAGGTTATTTATGTGCCGCCGTCAGCGGCGAAAGAGGCCTTCGTTTCGACCAGCGAGAAAAGAAAAACAGATATGATCGAAGCGGCGAGGCGCTCGCTCACCGGCTCCGCCCCGTCGGGTCTACGATGTGGCCGGGACGTTCGCGCCACCGGCGCTATCATTGGCTACGGTCGTCCAACCGATGCGGCAGTCGAACGACAATATTCAGCAAGTTGGTCGCATGCGCGTCGTGCGATTCGGCGCCGCGTGCGGCGGATTTGTTTCAGAACCTGCTGAGTGCGGTTGGCGATGCGAATGGTCGTACGACCGATCGCACCCATAATCGCACCATGTGTCTCCCGCTTAAGATATCACCCGTTCATGTCCGCCCTTCTGGACTAGGATGCCACCGAGGCCTAGGCTACTGGCGTCAGTGTGGATTTCGGTTTCGGCGTGTTCGTCGAAATGTGCAAGTACTGACGGTGACTGCATGCGTCGTTTTAGTTCTTGAAATGCGTCGGCCTGCGGCGTTTGCCAGTTGAACTACATGTCACATTTAGTTAGCTGTGTCAGCGGCTGAGCTATGCGTGAAAAGTCCTTGACAAATCACCTGTAGTAGGCACACATGCCAAGAAATCTACGCACTGCCTTCTTGTCGGTGGGCTGCGGGAACTTTGCGATGGCAGCTGTTTTCTGCGGGTCAGGGCGTACTCCGGATTTGCTGATGACGTGGCCTAGGAACAGAAGCTCATCGTAAGCGAAGCGGCACTTTCCCGGCTTCAGATAGAGCCCTGATGATTTCATGGCCTCTAGTACTGGTGCAAGCCACCTAAGGTGATCTTCGAAATTTCCGGCGAAGACGACGACGTCATCCAAGTATACGGGACAGGTCTGCCACTTCAATCCTGCTAAAACCGTGCCCATCACGCGCTGGAACGTTGCAGGGGCCGAGCACAGTCCGAATGGCATGACCTTGAATTCGTAGAGGCCGTCTGGGGTGATGAAGGCGGTCTTTTCGCGATCTCTTTCGTCGACTTCTATTTGCCAATAGCCAGACTTGAGGTCCATCGACTAGAAGTATGTAGCGTTGAAGAGCCAATCCAATGCGTCGTCTATCCGTGCGAGGGGTTATACGTCCTTCTTCGTGATCTTGTTCAGACGACGATAATCGACGCAGAAACGTAGGGTTCTGTCCTTTTTCTTCACCAGGACAACAGCGGATGCCCACGGGCTTTTCGACGGCTGGATGTTGTCGTCGAGCAGCATTTCGTCGACTTGTTTTCCTATACCTTCACGTCCTCGCGGCGGAACTCGGTAAGGGCTCTGGCGGAGTGGTCGAGCGCACTCCTCGGTGATTATGCGATGTTTGGCGACTGGTGTTTGTCGAATCCTCGATGACGTCGAAAAGCAGCCTTTGTATCGTCGGAGCAGACTTCTGAGCTGCTGTTGCTTAATCATGGGGAGACTTGGATTAATGTGCTAGTCTGGTACGGGAACCATGGTCGTCGGGGTAGGTGCGGCGGAATCCGAGAGGACAGACGCATTACTGGTTTCCAGAATTTCCTCGATGTACGGAATCGTCGTGCCTTTCTCGATGTGCTTGAACTCCTGGCTGAAGTTTGTCAGCAACACTTTCGTGTTTATTCCGTGCAGTCGCGAGATCCCTCTTGCGACGCAAATTTCACGGTCGACCAGTAGACGTTGGTCGCCTACGATGACGCCTTCTACGTGAGTGGGTGTTTCGGTGCCGACCGAAATAACAATGCTGGAGCGCGGTGGGATGCTCACTTGATCGTCGAGCACACTCAAGGCGCGGTGACCACGAAAGCTCTCTGATGGTATCGCTTGATCTTGCGAAAGTGTTATCGATTTCGACTTCAGGTCGATGATGGCGCCGTGCTGGTTCAGGACGCCCATGCCGAGAATTACGTCTCGTGAACGCTGTTGGAGGATAACGAAGGTGGCAGGGTAAGTCCGGTCATGAACGGCAATTCTTGCCGTGCAGATTCCAGTCGGCGTGATGAGGTGTCCTCCAGCGGTCCGAATTTGAGGCCCTCCCATTCAGCCTTAACCTTCTTCAACTGGGCGGCGATGTGTCCCCCTCATGATGGAGGAATCCGCCTCTCTGTTGACTAAGGCAGTTACTGCGTGGCCGTCGAGAAGCACGTCGAGGTCGGTGATTTATTGTCTTGCGTTACAACTAGGTCTTGGTGTCGCATCAAGGCTGTGTCGCGTTGACCTGTGGCTGGTATGGGACGTCGTGAGGTCGTCTTTCGTCGTCGCATTCTTTGCTTCCACACATCATCGGGACGGCGGGGTGTCGTTATGTCGTCGAGGTAGTTTCTTCGGCGTCTTCGTCGGCGGCGGAAGATTTTCGTCAGTTCTACGAACTGCAACCGCACCTCCATCGTTTGCTGCTTTTAGTTTTCCGGATATGGGCTCGCTGACCGACCCGGCGCTGGGCCAGTGTATGGACGGCGCTGCGGCGACTGGTAGCGGCCTGGTGACGACGAACGGGACGGTCGTCGAGAGTTCAACTGAGTGGCGGCTACGTAATTGGCGATGTCACGTGGGCGCTCCCCAATCTGTGGACGCGGCGCGTTGATGGCAAACTTTCTCAGTCCCAAGTCGCGGTATGGGTATCGGCGATACACATGGCCGGCTTCTCCGCAGTGATAGCAGAGCGAGCGGTGGTCGAGGGCTCGCCAAATGTCCGTCTTCCTCGCGTAGGTGTGCTGGGCGATGGGTGGGCGTGCTGGCGGTGGCGGCGGCGGACGACGTAAAAACGGCGTCACAGAGCCCTGGCGCGGTCGGGGAGGGGGGCCTTGACGGCGTGCGACGGCGGCGTAGGTCATCGCGTCTGGCTGTGGTGGCGGTAATTGAGGTTACACCTCAGGAACCCCAAGCGATCGCTGAACCTCATCTTTCACGATGTCGGCGATCGAAGCGACTTGAGGCTGCGATGAAGTCAGGACCTTGCGCAGTTCTTCGCGCACAATGGCCCTGATGGTCTCTTGAAGGTCTTCGGAACCCAGTTCTTGAATAACGTACTGCGGCGTAAGCCCCTGGCAGTTATATTGCCGGGTGCGCATCTCCAGAGTTTTCTCGATCGTCGATACCTCTGCAGAAAACTCATCTGCAGTCTTCGGTGGGTTCCGAATAAGTCCGGCGAAAAGTTCTTGCTTGACGCCCCGCATCAGGAAGCGGACTTTTCTCTCCTCCGACATTTCCAGGTCGGCGTGCCGGAAAAGACCCACCATATCCTCCGGGAAGATCGCGATCGACTCATTTGGCAGCTGCGCTCTGGTTTCTAGTAGAGCTTGGGCTCGCTCTTTTCGCACGAAGCTTGTAAATGTTTGCAAGAAGGCGCTTCAGAACATGTCCCACGTCGTTAAGGTGACTTCTCCATTCTCGAACCAGGTCCTGGCGGCGTCTTACAATGCGAAATAGACATGTCGCAGCATGTCATCACTGTCCCAACTGTTAAACGCAGTGACCTTCTCATACGTCTCCAGGCAGGTTTCCGGGTCCTCAAATGTGGAACCGCGGAATGTCGGTGGCTCCCTGCGCTGCTGCAGAAATCCTGGGGCCGCTGAGGCTGCCATTGGGTCGTCTCTGGACGATCTTCTCGGATTATCTTCTCGGTCGTCTCTGGTAGCATTACGGTGGCAGATGCTGTAGCCGGCGGCTTGCTCGATGTTCCGGGACAGCATTGGTGTTGTCTTTGCGGTCCGCGCTTGAATTACGGCTTGTCGGGAGCGTCCCGTACATGAACGTAAAGCACCTCCACCAGATGTCACGTATTAGTGATGGTGAACAAGGCAGCCAAACTGTGATTATAGAAACTGGCGTTTTATTGGGCGAACTTGTGCCCTCAAAAGCAGGCTATACTCAAGGAACAACGGTAGCGGCGAACACACTCGGCGATTGTCGAAAATCTGATCAGCGGGACAAGCGCATCGGCTTTTATAGATCAGCCGTCGAATGTTCCAGAGTAACCGCTGGGACCCGCGTGTCTTCCACAAAGTTCTACACTATTCGCGTCGCGCATACATGCAATCAGATTCCACAAGTTGCGGGGAAAGACAGCGGATGGGACCATCGATAACATTCCAGAAACTCCTTTTACATGCAGGCGCGTCCTGCGCTGTGCGATAACATTTGTTAGGCGGTGAGAAGTGGGCACCCGATTAAGATAAAGAAGTACACGCGTCAACAGTAAATCCGACTATTAGGCTCCTAAAACGCACAATTAGAATTATTTCTAATTCTAAGAATTACGAATTACGCCATTATTCCACAAATATCGCATATTACCATTTTACTATTTACGTCAGCAGAGCATTTCATTGTGTGTTTTATAGGGTTAGATTCAACCTCCCCTTCAGATCATGCATATTTTACTCGTCTTCGCGATGTGCAAGAATTGTAACTGCAAGTCATTTGAATCTCGCACCATGCAGCAATATATACGGAGAGCGTATGCTACAGTTCAACGGCATTAAAACCTGGAACGGACTCCGAGCGGGAGTCATTAACTCCTCGAACTTCCCTAGTGCTCTGAATCAATATTTTCTTTCTTTGTTAAAGACAGAGTAAATGATCGATTTCTCGATATACCTGTACAAAGCAAGAAGAAATATAGTTTTTAGACTATTGACACGTGTACTTGTCTTTATCGGGCGACCACGTTTAGCCGCCTCACAAATATGATCGCACAGTGCGGGACGCGCCTGCATGTATCCGAAGTTTCCGGAAAGTTATTGATGCTTCTATCTGCTTTCTGTTGTCGCCGAACCTTATGTTATCTGATTTCATCGTCTGACGCGAATGGTGTAGAACTTGGTGAAAGGCACGCGGGTCCCAACGATTATTCTGCAAAAGCACTTCTTGTTGGGCTAGGTGGTAGCTATTCATTGGAAAATATGAAGACGCCAAATAAACAGATACATAGAAGAGAAAAAAACGTGACAGGGCGCCACTCGCAACTGTTTTATTCGAAATTGGTGAAGAGAGGATTGTGTCACTCTGCCTTGAGTCCGCGCTCAGGCAGCCGTGTGTTCACAAGATGGCATTGAGTTTCGACAATCAATTGGCTAGGCTGACTTCAGCTGCGATCCCTGGTTCGCTCCCGGCAGGAGTAGCCGAAAGCCTCTTACAGAAAACGAAGAGAAATGCGATGAGAGCTGGAGCAGAGGCCCCTCGGCAAGAGGTGAGACAGGTGGCTGTGCCGTATGTGCACAAGGTGGGCCACAATCTGAAGGAGGTAGCGAGCAGACATGGCGTCCCTCTAGTGTTTTCAGCCTCAAGGCAGCTCGGAAGCCTTTGCTCCCAAATCGCAAAAAGAAAAGAAAAAAGAAGTGAAAAAGGCTGTGGAGCCAAACATGGGCGACCTTTCATGAAGTGTGCCGAAGGGGTTGTCTACGAGATCCCCCTTTCGTGCGGTCGTTCCTATATAGGTCAGACCGGGCGCTGTGTTAATGAGCGTGTCAGGGAGCATGAAAGAAATGTTGACGAAATGAAAAAGGGCCCAAATTTGCCTAACCACATTGGGACCTGCCCCTCACGCTCTTGTGAACCACGTTTTTCAGATGTGCGGATTCTTGCCCGTAGTAAAGATACTAGAGCAAGGGAACTGGTTGAAGCCCATCACATAGGCAAGAAAGGCAGCATGTGCGTTAGCGATACTTCGATATCATTATATAAGGCCGAGATGAGGTTTCTTGAGCGTGGTGCATCATGAATGTTTGATTAGATGCCTGAATGAATGTTTGCTCTGTGCGCATGTGTTGACTGACAGTATATATGTACCTGCGTTCTCTAAATAAAAGAGCTGCGAGTGGCGCCCTGTCCCGTTTTCTTTTCTTGTGTGCGTCTCTTTTTTTGGCGTCTTCATATTTTATAATGATTAGCCTGGAACACTCGACGATTGATGTACAAAAGCCGACGCGCATGACCCGTTGATCAAATTTTCGACGATCGCCGACCGTGTTCGCCGCTATCGTTGTGCTATAAGTGTAGCCTGTCTTGTGGGCACAGGTACGCCCTACAAAAGTTAGTTTTGTCGTTCACAGTATTGCTACTGTGTTCTTCAACGTCACCACCACGTGACATCTGGTGGAGGTGCTTTTTGTTCATGTACCGGACGCCCCCGATAAGCCGTGATCCAAGCCCGGACCGCAAAGAGAACACCAACGTAGTCCCGGACCATCGAGCAAGCCGCCGTCTTCAACAGCTGCCCCCGGAGCACGGACTTCTACCTGAGAAGACCAAGAAGATTGTGGCCAAGGCAACCCAAATGGCAGCCCCAGCGTCCTCCATCGTGCTGCAGCAGCCCAGGGAACCACCGACGTTCCGCGGTTCCACATTTGAGGACCCGGAAAGCTGGCTGGAAACGTATGAGAGGGTCGCTACGTTTAACAGCTGGGCAAGCGACGACAAGCTGTGACATGTCTATTTCGCATTGGAGGGCGCCGCCAGGACGTGGTTCGAGAATCGAGAAGCCACCTTGACGATGTGGGACCTGTTCCGAAGCGGCTTCCTGCAAACATTTACAAGCGTCGTGCGAAAACAGCGAGCCATAGCTCTACTGGAGACCAGAGCGCAGCTGCCGAATGAGAAGATCGCGATCTTCACTGAGGAAATGGGCCATCTATTCCGTCACGCCAACCCGGAGATGTGTAGCGTAAAGGAGGAACTTTTCGCCAGAATGGTAAGAAGCCCACCGAAGGCCGTCGATGACTTTCCTCGTGAGGCGACAAACATCGAAAAGACACTGGAATTGCAGAACCGGCAATTCGACCGACGCACCAAGCCAACAAGCTACGCCGGAGTTCAATCAATGGCCACCGACGACCTGCGTGAGACCATCCGGGCAGTCGTACGAGAGGAGCTTCAAAGAATCTGCCCTTCATCGCAACCTCAAGTGGCCTCAATGGCCGAGATTGTCAAAGAAGAAGTCCAGCGATCGTTCGGAGATCGCCAGGTACAACCACATTCATCGCAGCCCCAGCCAGAAGCGATGACCTACGCCGCCGTCGCCTGCCGTCAAGGTCCCCCTCCACGACCGCGCCAGAGCCCTGTAACACCGCGATTCCGTCGACCACCGCCCTCGTGAAATCGCCGAGTACCTCGCCGCTACTCAGTGAAGCCCTCGACGGCCGTCCCGGTCGCCGTCAGCAGGCCGCTACCTGTCGCCGCAGCGCCGTCCATACATTGGCCCAGCACGCGGCCGCTCTGCTAGCCCATATCCGGAAAACTAACAGCAGCAACCGATGGAGGTGCGGTTGCTGTTCGTCGAGCTGACGAAGATCCTCCGCGGCCGACGCAGATGACGAAGAGACCATCTCGACCACATAATAACGACACGCCGCCGTACCGACGAAGCCAGGAATCCAAGACTACACCCAAGAAAGACGACGTGGTGACGCGATGTTCCAACTTCAGTTAAACACGACGCAGCCATGATCCGATGCCAAGACCTAACTGCAACGCCAAACAAAGAACCACCGACCTTGACGTGCTTCTCGACGGCCACGCAGTTACCGCCTTAGTGGACACAGGGGCTGATTACCCCGTAATGAGTGGACACATCGCCGCCCAGTTGAAGAAAGTTAAGACCGCATGGGAAGGGCCTCAAATTCGGACCGCTGGAGGACACCTCATTGCGCCGACTGGAATCTGCACGGCAAGAGCTACCATTCATGACCGGACTTGCCCTGCCACCTTCGTTATCCTCCAACAGTGTTCACGAGACGTCATTCTTGGCATGGACTTCCTGAACCAGCGTGGCGCAATCATCGACCTGAAGTCGAAATCGATAACGCTTTCGCAAGATCAAGCAATACCATCAGAGAGCTTTCGTGGACACCGCGCCTTGAGCGTGCTCGACGTTCAAGTGAGCATCCCGCCGAGCTCCAGCATTGTTATTTCGGTCGGCACCGAAGCACCCGCTCACGTAGAAGGCGTCATCGTAGGCGACCAACGTCTACTGCTCGACCGTGAAATTTGCGTCGCAAGAGGGATCTCTCGACTGCACGGAATAAACACGAAAGTGTTGCTGACAAACTTCAGCCAGGATTTCAAGCACATCGACAAGGGCACGACGATCGCGTACATCGAGGAAATTCTGGAAACCAGTAATGCGTCTGTCCTCTCGGATTCCACCGCACCTACCCCGACGACCATGGTTCCCGAACCAGGCTACCACATTAATCCAAGTCTCCCCATGATTAAGCAACAGCAGCTCAGAAATCTGCTCCGACGATACAAAGGCTGCTTTTCGACGTCATCGAGGATTCGACAAGCAGTCGCCAAGCATCGCATCCGCCAGAGGCCTTACCGAGATCCGCTGCGAGGACGTGAAGCTATAAGAAAACAAGTCGACGAAATGCTGCTCGACGACATCATCCAGCCGTCGAAAAGCCCGTGGGCATCCCCTGTTGTCCGGGTGAAAAAAAGGACAGAACCGTACGTTTCTGCGTCGATTATCGTCGTCTGAACAAGATCACGAAGAAGCACGTATACTCCCTCGCACGGATAGACGACGCATTGGATTGGCTCTGCAACGCTACATACTTCTAGTCGGTGGACCTCAAGTGTGGCTACTGGCAAATAGAAGTCGACGAAAGAGATCGCGAAAAGACCGCCTTCATCACCCCAGACGGCCTCTACGAATTAAGGTTATGCCATTTGGACTGTGCTCGGCCCCTGCAACGTTCCAGCGCATGATGGGCACGGTTTTAGCAGGATTGAAGTGGCAGACCTGTCTCGTATACTTGCATGACGTCGTCGTCTTCGCCGGAAATTTCGAAGATCACCTTAGGTGGCTTGCACCAGTACTAGAGGCCATCAGGTCATCAGGGCTTACTCTGAAGCCAAAAAAGTGCCACTTCGCTTACGATGAGCTTCTGTTCCTAGGCCACGTTATCAGCAAGTCTGCAGTCCGCCCCAACCCGCAGAAGACAGCTGCCATCGCAAAGTTCCCTCAGCCCATCCACAAGAACGCAGTGCTTAGATTTCTTGTCATGTGTGCCCACTACATGCCATTTGTCAAGGACTTTTCACGCATCGCTGAGCCGCTGACACGTCTAACTAAATGCGATGTTGAGTTCAAGTGGGAAACGCCGCAGGCCGTCGCATTTGAAGAACTCAAACGACGCATGCAGTTGCCGCCGGTACTTGCGCGCTTCGACGATTACGCCGATACAGAAATCCATACTGACGCCAGTAGCCTAGGACTCGGTGGCGTTCTAGTCCTGAGAAGAAACGGAGTCGAACAGGTGATAGCTTGCGCTAGCCGGTCGCTGTCAAAAGCGGAGGGCAATTACTCTACAATCGAAAAGCAATGCCTCGCAATCGTTTGGACTACAGTGAAATAGCGCCCTTACGTATATGGCAGGCGATTCAATGTGGTCAATGACCATCACGCGCTGTGCTGGCTCGCTGACGTAAAGGACCCTTCAGGACAGCTGGCACGGTGGAGCCTCAGACTACAAGAATACGACATCACTGTAACATACAAATCCGGACGAAAACACTAAGATGCCGATTGCCTATCACGCGCCCCCATTGACCCGCCGCTGCAATATGACGAGTATGACGAAGCCTTCCTTGGAAAAATAAGCGCGGAAGACTTCGCCGAACAGCAACGAGGAGACGCGGAGCTAAAAGCCCTAGTCGAGTATTTGGAAGGGCACACCGACGTTCTCCCTAGGGCATTTAAGCGTGGATAATCTTCGTTCATGCTTCAAAACAACCTACTCGTGAAGAACTTCTCACCAGTCCGCGCCAACTACCTTCTTGTTGTTCCGTCGGCGCTGCGTCCAGAAGTACTGTACGCCCTACATGGCGATCCGACCGCTGGGAACCTCGGTTTCTGCCGAACGTTATCGAGGATACAAGAAAGGTATTACTGGCCTCGTCTGACCGCCGACGTCGCCCGTTACGTAAGACATGCCGAGGCTGTCAGCGACGCAAGACACCACCGACAAGGCCAGCGGGATTACAACAGCCGATCAAGCCTCCTTACCGACCTTTTCAGCAGATCGGGATGGACTTGTTGGTTCCGTTTCTGACATTAACTTCCGGAAATAAGTGGACCGTCCTGGCGACGGACTATCTCGCCCGTTTCGCTGTACCTAAAGCTCTACCGAAAGGCAGCGCCGCCGAAGTGGCGAAATTTTTAGTCGAGAACATCCTGCTGCGACATGGTGCTCCAGAGGTCCTCATCACCGACAGAGGAACTGGTTTTACAGCAGAGCTCATGCAAGCCATTCTGCAATACAGCCAGACAAGTCACAGGAGGACAACTGCCTACCATCCGCAGACGAATGGTCTCACGGAGTGCCTGAAAAAGACCCTCGCTGACATGCTAGCAATGTACGTCGACGTTGAGCACAAGACGTCGGATGCGGTCCTGGCGTACGTAACAATTCGTTCGCAATACGGCGGTGCAAGAAACTACACAGCTCACGCCATTTAAGCTGGTTTACGGCAGGAACCCGACGACCACGCTCGACGCCATGCTTCCGCATGTCATTGACGAGGAAAATTTTGACGTCGCTTCCTTTCTGCAGCGCGCCGAAGAATCCCGACAGCTCGCCCGCCTGCGGATCAAGAACCAGCAGAGGACCGACAGCCGACACAACCTCCGACAACGCTTCGTCGAGTACCAGCCCGGTGACCGTGTTTGGGTATGGACCCCGATACGCCAACGAGGACTCAGTGAGAAAATATTGAGACGCTATTTCGGACCCTACAAGGTCATCTGACGTATTGGCGCACTGGACTATGAGGTCGTGCCAGACGGCATTTCGCATTCACAGTGGCGCCGCGCACGATCTGAAGTGGTCCACGTGGTGTACCTTAAGCCCCTTTACGGACGCTGACGAACTTCCTTATTTTGTTGCTTTCTTTGCTACAAGTGGTTTTCTTTGTTCCTTTCGTTTGTTTGCAGCGTCGGGTCGATACTTTTTAAGAGGGGGGGTAATGACACGTGTACTTATCTTTACCGGGCGACCACGTTTAGCCGCCTAATACATGTTAGAGCACAGCGCTGGACGCGCCTGCACGTATCTGAAGTTTCTGGAAAGTTATTGATGCTTCTACCAATAACTAAAAATGCTTCTATGACTTGGCACTGGCGACGACGACAACTCTATATCGCCTGATCCTTGGTGCCCTTTTGCTGCAGATCGCTGCTTTCTGCGCGGCTGTACTTTGCACCGAAATCCACGCAGATCATCGCACGTGCCTACGTGTTTGACTAGTTTGACAAACTGCTACCAGGAGGTGCTACTGTCGGCTGTTTCCGGTGGCACTGCAGCATCACGGGATACTGGAGGCATCCATAAAAGACAACGTCGACTACGGGTTGTTTCACTTGGCAGTGGCGACGATGACACTTCTATATCGCCTAATCCTTGTTGCCCTTTAGCTGCAGGTTAGTGTTTGAACAAATTCGTACTTTTTTCTTCTTTTTTTCTTACTCTGTCGTTGTCACTGCCAAGTTGCGGAGTTGTATTTTTTTTTTTTGCTTGCTACCATGCCTTCAAACGATGAACTGTCTCGTGAACTAGAAAAATTGTGCTCTGAGGTTCAAGGACTGCGAGAGAGTGTTTCACTGTTTAACACTCTCTACGATGAAATGAAAAAGAACCAGGAGACGCTAGTTTCTGAGAATAGGACGTTGAAAAAATCGAACAGCTGTCAAAGGGGGTGGCAGACCTTCAGCAATATTCCAGACAGAATAATATTGAAATTAAAGGTGTACCTTGCACTGGTGATAAGGACTGCATTGCAGTCATTCACACCATTGCAGAAAAAGTTGGCTGACCTGTTACGCCCACTGATGTTGGCATCGCCCACCCTGTTAATTCAAAGCACGGCAAGAATGTAATCGTTCGTTTTGGCTCGCGGCTGAAAAAATCCGACTTTCTGAGGAAGGCTACAAGGGCTCGTCTGACAACGACAGCACTTGGCTTTACTCATGAAAATAAAGTTTTTGTAAACGAGCACCTCACCCCTGAAATTAAGCGCCTGTTTGCGCAAGCACTCGCAATCAAAAAAGAAATAAAATGGAAGGTAATCTGGACCGATAATTGCCGTATAAAAGTTAGAAAGACTGAAAACAGCAGAGTGTACGCAACAAGAGATGACCGTGACTTAGCTGTCATCACTGAGTAGTCCCCCTCGTCGTAGGGGTGGAAATCTATGTACCCAAACATGGAATACAAAGAATTCTACCCAACGAAATCAAATACTGCAATTCATCCTGTGAATCTGACCTATCAACGTGCGCTCTGTTTTAAACAAGGAAAACGATATCTCACTTTTTCTCGATCAGTTTTCTTTCGGATTCAATATTATAATATTTTCTGAGATATGGTGCGCCTCGGGATGTAAAATGTTCCAGCCGCATGGTTACCAAAACTGTTTTCTAAACAGCGCAAACAGGCGGGGAGATGGCGTGGCGCTTCTTGTGACTAGATATAAAAATTGTGAAATACTATCTGAGTACAGTCGCTCAACTGTTGACTATAAGATCTTACCACTGAAGCATAAAAATCAAGTCATTTCTGTTGTTTACCGTCCTCCTAGCGGAAATTTGGCGCGCTTCATTTAGTTGTATGAGGCTTTCTTACATTATGTTAGCAAGGAAAACTATAGGCTTATATGCGGTGGTGACTTCAATACCAATGTTTTAGAAGATAAATGCTCGCAAGATTTCTTTTCTGCTATCATCACCGGGTTTTGAAAATTACATCGGTACGCCAACAAGAATCACGTGTTCCTCCTTATCTGCCCGTGACCTTATTGTGACAAATACAGACACTGCAGTCTATACTGCTGGTACGATTGTATCGGACCTTAGTGATCACTGTCCAGTTTTTCTGATGTATTGTAATGAATCCAACACGTGTAGAAACTCGACTACTGCATTTAAGATACAGCTTATCACACAAGATAGGCTTGAGTCTTTTATAAAGGAGATAGCTAGTTGCGACTGGTCATCTGTGTTAGGAAACCAAGATGCGAACGACGCATACAATATTTTCATCGACATCTTTACAAGAATTTACCATAAGCATTTCCCTCATAAAGTTATAAAATCTCCAATAAAAGCTAGAAAGCCAGGCATCACTAAAAAACATTTGAAGATGATTGAAGAAAAGCATCGCAAGCACCATTCATTTTTACGGACCCGTTCTGAGATCGCACTAAAGGAATTCAAAATTTATAGGAATCAATTGAATGCTCAGCTAAAGCAAGGAAAACATACACATTATAAAAGTATTTTTGTGGATGTCAGTCGACAGCAGCCGGATGTAACGTAGAAAATAATCAATACTTTACTGGGTCGTAAGAACAAAACCAGTGTCCCAAATACAATAATACACAACGGTTCCGTACTCAGCGGTAAATCACTTGCAGATTTTTTCAACGAGCACTTTGCAAACACCGCCCTCGCATACGGCGATCCCACAAATACACCCTCTACCAGCAAACGTATACTTAACACGGTTCAGCAAGCCATTTTTATGCAGCCCATTGATGAATATAGAGTTTACAGTGCCTTCGCTAGCTTAAAAAACAGCAAGGCAGTCGATATTGAAAATGTACAGGTAAAGCCCATAAAATACTGTGTATGTTATATTTCTAATTTACTGGCACATATATTCAACCTAGTGTTGCAATCGGGAAGCTTCCCAGAGCGTATGAAATGTGCCACGGTTTCAGCAATCTTTAAAGATCACAATGTACCGAGTAACTATAGGTCAATATCTGTATTGCCTGTTTTTTCTAAGGGTCTTGAAAAAATGTTATTCTTTCGCATGACAAAATTTCTCGACAAATATGATGTTTTACCAAATCCACAGTTCGGCTTCAGAAAGGGGAGATCAACAGAGACAGCTTTACTTTCATTAAAGGAATACATCCTACAAAACATAGAAAAGAACATGTTTATGCTTACTGTATTTGTGGAATTTAGCAAGGCGTACGACTGGCTTGATCATTCTACACTACTTGGCAAATTGCAGTCTTATGGTATACGTGGTAATTCTTTAAATTTATTACAATCATATCTCAATAAACGACTACAGTGCACATGTATAAATGGCGAAACCTCAACCATCTTAAACAATAAATTCGGGGGACCGCAAGAGAGTGTGCTGGGACCACTTTTGTTTAACATCTATGTTGATGATATTGTAGATTCAGAGAGAAGTGCAAAATGTATTATATATGCAGATGACAGCCCATTTTAATGGAAGGATCTGATATAAACAAGTTGTCATCACAATGCAACGATCTACTAAAGAAGCTATCTGTATGGTCTAAGGAAAATCAGCTTAAGATTAATGCAACAAAGACAAAGGTTATGATATTTCATGCAAAAAACAATAAAGCAACAATAAACCATAACATTATTTTTGAGGATCGAGAAATAGGGATTCTTAACGGTTACAAAATTCTTGGGATACACATGTAAGCTATCTATGTAAAAAAACTATCCTCTGTGACAGGAGTACTATGCCGTTGTCGCGGCATGCTGCCAGCCTCCCTCAAACTACAGATATATTATGCCCTTTTCAATTCACTCCTAAACTTCTGTGCGTTAGTCTGGTGCACGACAACTAAAGTCAATATAAACAGACTTTTGATATTGGAGAAAAAAATTATTCGTCACATCGGAAACCTAGAACCTTTGCCTAAGACTAGAGGTGCATATAAATTGCTTAATATTGTCAGAGTGGATCACCTTTACACATACTGATTATTAATTTTATGAGACATCAGTAAAGAACTTCATTGAACGTCTAGCATGCTTAGAACACCGTCAGCCTAGGATAAACGCAAGAAAATCTGACAAATGGATTAGTCCACACTTCCGTACATGCTCCTACAAACATCAATCGCGAGCCTGCAACTTACCGTTTGTTCTCAACAAATAATGTAGATATTGCAGGTTACAATAGGAAGCAACTCAGACAATATTTTGTTCAATTATGATATGTTGCTTCAGTGCTAACATGCCATTTCCATTGTCTTGTTTTTCTTATTTTTCTCCTACATATATGTATTTTGCTGTCATTACTGCGGTGCACTATGACATAGTTATTTACAATGCAGTCATGACTATAATGTTTTCTGCCTCACATTTTATATGTATATGTGAGGCAGTGTATGATCGTGTGCCAAGGTGATGTTGCCATGTAAGGTTTTTGGGGCCCCGTCAAGCTACTCTCGTAGCTTTTAGCCCAAAATGACCGTCCAGTTTCTGTTTCTTTCACCGGAAAATAAAGATTGATTTGATGATTTGATCCGCTGTCTCTTGTCGCCGAACCTTATTTTGTCTCATTTCATCGCCTGACGCGAATGGTGTAGAAATTTGTGGAAGGCACGCGGGTCCCCACGATTAGTCTGGAACATTCGACGATTGATGTATAAAAGCCGACGCGCTTGACCCGTTGATCAGATTTTCTACGATCGCCGACCGTGTTCGCCGCTGTCGTTGTGCTATATGTGTAGCCTGTCTTCTGGGTACAGGTTCGCCCAATAAATGTTAGTATCGTCATTCACAGTATTGTATTGCTATTGTGTTCTTAACGTCACCACCACGTGACACTATTGCTGCGTATTCTATCTAATTAGTATGACGCGATTGTGTTGTTTTGTTATGCACTGAAATGTCTTGTTGCTCTCGTTTTTCTCATTACGTTCGTATTCAATATCATTATTTGTATTCTTTATCCACCAGTTCAGTACTAATCGTTATTGTCTGCAATTTTTTGTGGGATACGTAAACGAAATTGACATCATAGTACACATCCTTACATTGCGATATGTATTCTCCTCTATTTGAACTGTGCCCCTTACACTGTTATTTGGTACTCTGGTGTATTCACTTCCTTTTAGTTGACTTGTGCATCAACAATCAACACCTTTGTGTGTGCAGTTACTGTTGCTCTTCTTTTATTCCGGCTATGCTAGGATTTCCTTTATATTTTCTTATCGGACCTTCAACTAGCCTTCGGCTACAGGTCCGACAAGTGATTGTTACTTGTGTATAATAACCTGGAAAAAGAATAAACATCTATCAACATCTTAATTAATTACATTATGGGGTTTTACGTGCCAAAACCACTTTCTGATTATGAGGCACGCCGTAGTGTAAGTTTCCGGAAATTTCGACCACCTGGGGTTCTTTAACGTGCACCTCTATCAACATCTTCAAGAACATCTTTCAACATCGACATTGACGTGGCCTGAGGTGCAGATTGGCGGGTGGCTACGCGTTGTTTGCGTAATTCGTCGAAGCTTTGACAGAGACTGACGAGTTCAGAGACTGTCGACGGATTTTCGCCAACAGCATCTGGAAGGCGCCGTCTTCAATGCCTGTTAAGATGTGGTGGATCTCGTCGGCATCAGCCATTGTGACGTCAACGCGGTTACAGAGGTTGACAGTATCTTCTCTATAGCTGGTAAATGTCTCCCCGCACTGTTGCGCACGGCAACGCAAACGTTGCTCGGCGCAAAGTTTGCGAACCACGGGGTGCCCAAATACCTCTGTCACGTTAGTCTTGAAGGCCGTCCACGTCGTCAGATCAGTTTCGTGGTTGCGGTGCCACATGCTGGCCACACCACTCAAATTAAACGACACGTAATTCAGTTTTTGGTGTCGTTCCAGAGGTTGTGGATGCTCACCCGGTCGTAGTCAGTGAGCTAGTCTTCTGCGTCATGGTCTTCAGTACCGCTGAAGAAGGGTGGGTCGCGTTGACGCAGCGGGCCGGGGCAGACCACAGTAGTCACCGGGGCAGCGGGTGGTGGTGGTGGTCCTTCTTCCGGCATAATGAAGACGGGCTGCAGTGTCCGATTATGAAGTTCCAGAATTCCTGTTGTACCCCGCACCTCCACCAATTGTAAGGGGGGTTTATTCGGCTCGTAGAGCAGCAGCGACTTGTTAACACCAGCAGCAGGTAGGTCGCAGCCAGCGAACGAACTGGTACGAGCCACGCGATGGCAACGGGACTTTTCAGCCTGCCGAGCTTCTTTGTCACAACATCATATATATTGTAACGATGTTAGTAAAACCACAATACTTATTAAAGACGAACTTGTGCCCACAAGTAAAAGTCACTGCGGTCGAGAAGAAATCCGCGGCAGTCGCGTTCTCGAAACTGGCCTCGAGCCGTCTTCCTCTTTCTCCTCGCGTGACACCTCGTGCGCGTGGCGCATGCGAGCCGGGTCCAACTGATGATAGTGATCTAGGGAAAGGAAGGACGCTTGGTTCTGCAACCCGTCAGGGAGCACGGCGAAGCGTCATCAGGGGAGAGGGAATGGGTAGTGAAAGATGATAGAGAAAGAGGGAGGATGTGGCCTAATAGACTCCACTATACGCGGCAGGTGGCAGTCCTCAGTAAAGTTGCCAGCGTTGTAGCGGGCGCTTATAGGGTGTCTATTCCCGTGGAACTTATAAACTCCAGCAGGCTTCGCAGCGCAGGGAGCTGTGGACACACTGGGAACAGCAGGTCAGTCTCTGTGGCCGCTGGAAGGCCGTGGCGTCTGTAGGTGTTGATCACTGTGGAGCGTTCCTGCGCCAAGGATGGGCAAGCACAGAGAAGGTGCTCCAGAGTCTGGGGGTCCCCGCACCTCTTGCAGGCAGGCGACGTGGCGCGTCCCTTGGCGTACAGCCGGGCCGCAGTCCAGGTGCAGCCAGTCCGCAAGCGCAGGAGTGTGGAACGGTCTCTTCTGGAGAGGCCGTTCTCTGCAAGTGGCTTGGGGGCTTTGCCACTAGCCACTCGGGGGTCCGGATGAATGGAGGTGAGCAGGCACCGTAGCCGATGTCTCGTGTAGTCCGAAGCCGCTACCGCTCTGGTGACCGGGACTACATCATGATGGGCAGCTTTGGCGTAGGTATCTGCCTCCTCGTTACCGGCTACCCCGACATGTGAGGGCAGCCAGTGGAAGGATACTGGGAGTCCGGCGGTGGCTAGAGCCGTTAACTTGGCAAGCAGCAGCACCACTGTAAGTCCTGCCCGCCGAGGGTTGACGAGGGCCTGGAGCGCTGGCTTGGAGTCGCACACCACCGCCACCGGCTGCTGGGGAAGGTGCTCAGCAAGGAGGTCGGCAGCCAGGTGCAGCCCCGCGAGCTCAGCTGCAGTAGAGCTTGCTGCAAACGGGAGCCTACACTGCCTGTGACAGGCGAGAGTTGGAACTGTGCATGCCGCTGCAGCCGACCCGCTGGGGAGGACTGAACCATCCGTGAACACCAGCAGGTGTCCTTCCAACTCCTCCTGGAGCTTGCAGGCTGCCGCCTGCTGCAGGGCTGCGGCTGGTGCTCTCCGCTTGGACCAACTGGCTGCCTGTGCCACGAAGATCGCTGCCCGTTGTTGCTGAAAAACACCACTGTACGGCGTGCACAGTGCCCAATGCAAAGGGCGCGCAACTTGAATGTCACCAAGTTTGTCGTGGCATTATCCCCCTCCTTACCGCATCGGCCCGATGCGTAAGAAGAAGTAGGGGTTCCTGTGGGCTCTCACTTTTTTTTTTCCTGACCTCTCCTGGTAGGGTTTCATACGGACAAAATGCACAACTTCCGTGGAGTTGCGCCGTCTTGGGCTCTCGTGTCCAGCGGATTTCACTTCGTAAGTGGCGTCGCTTATGCGACGAAGTATTTCGTAAGGGCCGCAGTATCGGCACAGAAGCTTTTCAGACAGTCCACGGCGTCGCACTGGGGTCCATACTCCCGGCCACGGCGGTCGCTTTTCGATGGGGGTGAAATGCGAAAACACCCGTGTACTTAGATTTAGGTGCACGTTAAAGAACCCCAGGTGGTCGAAATTCCCGGAGTCCTCCACTACGGCGTACCTCGTAATCAGAAAGAGGTTTTGCCACGTAAAACCCCATAATTAAATTAACACAATTAAATTTCATTACTTCATTCCCCTACAATTCAACATTTACGGCAAGCTTGGTGTATAGAATAATAAATGCGCTTCAATCCTACACTTCGTACGTAGGAAAAAAAAAACAGCGATTATGCCGAGTACAAGTTTCTGTTTATAGCTTTCACAAAATCACTTTCTAGCGATTCGCTGAAAGCCGGTACTCATGCCTAACATTCATGCTTCATAATGTTTGCTTTTACTTACATTATATTACATTAAATTGTACTGACACAAAAATATCAATCTGTTTTTTTCTGCCTAAATAAGTAGCTACTGACCCAATAACCACGGCAAGAAACCACATTTTCTTCAGAGTTGACGGGTAATTATTTGAAGTCTTGTTTGCAGTGACCAGTCAAAGTGGGCCAGAGAAGGAATGTAAACACAGCTTGGCACGTGGTCGCAAAAACGCCTGACGTATACTCCGACGTGCACACTGGCGCGCGAGCTTCGTGTTGCCAGTTCATGTGCTACGCCTGCACGAGCTTTACGACGTCCCCGTCCCCATCGTTGTCATCCTCGTATCCGTCGTCCAGCGGCGACAATTTCGTGCCGGTGGGAGTCGCCGCCGTATTATACATGGCGAATCACTTTCGATTCGAGTCACAAGAAAAGCACGGACTCGGATATTGCGGCCGGCGGCAGCGAGGACGAACCTCAATAACCACGTACCCTCGTGTCGGCCACACTCAATGGCAGTCAAGCTCATTGTGCGACAGAGCTGCGGACATGAGAAAACGTGCTACTTCATTCGACAATTGCAGCGAAACGCAGAGCTTCCCACTACAAGAAACAAGTGAAAAGAAGAACAAATGCAAGAAGCATGGCAGCCAACAAAAGTTTGTGACGTAGCGTTTTCTCCATTGTTTACCATCCTTCCTTGATGTCGATGCCGCGAGGTGCTGCGTTTTGTGTTTGGCTGTGCGCACGTACTTTACCATTATTTTTAAATGTTTTCTAAGCTATATTCGCCGTTGATATTTGGCAGACGATGTGTGATCAATAAATCGATAAATAGATCTCAGGTGTTATCTCCACTTAAAAATTATGCGTGAGTACTCCTTTAAACAATATGTGAGCACCAGATAACAATTCTTCAAAGTGAACGGGAGAAATTACTGATATTTACTAAACACAAACGTTGTGCTTACACATGGCTTGGGCAATGTGTAAGAGCAATGTGTGTAAACATGTGTGGTTATTTGAGATACAAATAACCACACATGTTTGCTCAATAAATCTGTCATTTTAACTGTAGTGTGACATAGGAGCTCAATTTCTAGTGAGCAGATTGCTGCTCATGCCGCGTTCTGTATCATTGTCCAGACAATTGCGTATACACATCCCACCTACACAATAATTTAGTGGCAAAGCGAACTGCCAAAGTAAAGAGAGTGTGTGGAACCATATTCTTTTATCACAGGCTTAGATAATTTTTTGCTTCATGGCTTACAAACTACATACAATGGAAGAATGATATTTCGTGTATTCATATAACTGCTTCTATGGAGTAACTATACATGGCACAATATATAATACTCCTGGTTTCATGTCCAAACATTGCAAAGCATACTCTTCAATATTATCCGAAAGTGCCTTTTACCTCAGAAAGCCAGCAGTGCACCAATGCAAATATTGTACTTCGAAAGAATGATATGAAGAAATGACATACCCTACTTCAGATAAGCAGATAGCTACATTTTTCCTTTATATATATATAAATGATTTATTTATTTCGAAAATTACATACAAATACGAGCCTGCCCAAGCCAACAATGGGCTTGTGGGGCAGCGCTCGGCAGAATGGAGCAAGCCAGGGAGCGGCACAGTAAATCAGTTATGTACAAAACTCAAAAATAAAACTAAAGAAAGAAAGAAAGAAAGAAAGAAAGAAAGAAAGAAAGAAAGGAAGAAAAGAAACCAAATTACACATACAAATCAAAAATATAAGATTTAACTTCTTTCCGTGTGCTGGAAGATAAAACTTTATCTGGCAGGTCATTTAATACATCAGGTACATAGAAGGCACGGACACGTTTGCCATATCTTGTCCTTACTCTTGGTAAGGTAAACCGGTCACGTGTACGTAGTGCTCTGGCGGGGACATACGGGAGGCAGAACTCATTGTTCCATATATACAAAAGGATTACCGTTTCTTTGAATAACAGCCTGAACGAGGGCATGTGCGAGCATGAAAAAAGACTGGAATTGTTAGTAATGTGCACACCATACATCACCGCCCGAATTATGGATTTTAGTAAAGAATCAACTTTATTGCGCCAAAACACTGAACAGAAATAAAAAGAACAGATTCCATATCTTAGCACACTGTACGCTAATGCATGTGCTATTGTTTTCCTTACGTAAATTGGGCATAGTGCTTTAATAGAATGCAGTAGGCAGGCTATTTTGCGCAGCCTTTCACAAACGTTAGCCAAGTGAGTGTTCCAGGACATGTTAGAATCGAAATGAACACCGAGATAATTGACACTTGAGAGTTATGGAATAGGAGAGCAAGAGCAATTGTTACACAGAGGAGAATGAAGAAACAGTGGAGTGATGACAGGAATAGATTTCAGTGGATCGTGAAAACATACTAATTTAGTTTTATTCTGGTTAATATAAATTAAGTTTTTACGGTACCAACTGATAACATTTGTAGTGTCAGTTTGTAATTCAGCCACGGCTTGATGGTAATTAGTGTGACGAGATACTAAAAGCGTGTCATCTGCGTATTGAAACACCCGACAGCGAAAAATTGCTTGACTGAGATCATTAACGTACAAGTTGAATAAAAGGGGAGCTAAAATCGACCCTTGGGGAACTCCAGCGCTCAACTGTCTAGGTTTGCTTTTAATATTTCCGAGAACTACTACTTGAATTCGACCGTGCAAATAATTCTTAAGGAAAGTTAGAAAAGGCCCTCGGAAGCCATAGCTATGAAGTTTACAAAGTAAAATTTCATGGTTGACGGAGTCAAAAGCTTTTGATACGTCTAGAAATAATGCACAAGCGAATGCACTAATTTCAAGAGTGCTATTAAGGAAATCGGTTAATTCATCTAATGCTAATCTAGTACCACGCCCACAAGTAAATCCGTACTGATTAGGCGACATTATGTTGTGCGCGTCAATGAAGCTCTGCATTACGTGAAAAATATGCTTTTCAAGTATAAGAGCAATGCACGAAAGTATCGAAATTGGCCTGTAGTTTGTGACAACATTGACCTGTCCACTTTTGAAGAGAGGAACTACAAGCGCTTCCTTGAGGCCAGGCGGTATTTCTTTCGTGGTTATAATGTTATTTATAATTGCTAAAAGAACATTCTTCAGGGCCTCAAAATTTCTGCGAAGGACGTCCACAGATACACCATCTAATCCAACCGACTTGTGCTGTTTTAAGTTAAATAAGATGTAGCGAATATCATCCTCGGTACACTCAGGTAGGAAAGCAGAGTCAACTACCGATTGTGGCATACAATAACTAGCCGTATTACCGGACAAGCTTCCTGCAGTAGACGAGAAAAAGGAATTAAATTGGTCTGCTAACGTTATAGATGGTGGACCGAAATTCTTCGCAATAGTTTGGTATGGGCCTTTCCGGGGACGACCCCTTAATTCGTTAACCACGGACCAAGTCTTGGACGGGTTTTTTCTAAATTCAGAAAATTTACCTTGGAAGTGCTGTCGCCTGGCACCTCTAAGCACAGCATTGACTTTATTGCGAGCCATCTTATAAGCTTCACGAAGATACTGATTATTAGGTGAGCGCCGACAACGCGCCCAGGCTAGTTCTTTCTCAGCTAACGCGGTTAGAGCATTTCCATTTATCCACGGGCATTTCGGCTTTCGTTGCTTTAAGACGAATACGTTTTTGCAAGAGTGCACTGCCTGCGTATAAACGGCAATAAAAGATTTATACAGGTGACTGGCAGGAACTTCTGCTAGGAAAGATTTCCAGTCGTAGCCTTGCAACAACGAGTCCAGCTTCCTTTTATCAATAACCTCTATCTGTGATACTGCAACTGCAACATACTGCAAAGCCCTCAGAACTCAGAACATGCTGAAATACAGATACATCATAGCACGATTCACGTTCTGGAACAAGCTTAACATATTTTGCTTTATAGCTCCATGTGCAGTGCTGGATTGCAAATATCTTGTAAAATAACCACTCAGTGCAATACTCAAGGAATAAAGCGCCGTAATAATTCAACCACATTACAGATACTTTTACTTTTAAACCAAGAACATATTTAAAAGGACACTCATTGAAGGAGGCAAACAAGATACAAAATTATACATTCACAATGCAATATCGTGGAAACGCACTGTGGATTCTATCGCAGATGCAATTAGAACACAAAGATAATGAAGAAAAAAAACTACGTGTAACCGGTTGCGTCTACTCGCTGGAATTCGTTGCAGCAGTTGGCTGCACACACATCATGCACCACTGCACATTTGTAGTATACATCATATGGAGCACATGCACATTGCAGAGATACGTGGGCCGCACGATAAACGCACAAGACACGGACGCCAGGACCGCAACCCGTGCACATTCAAAAAACACGACACGAAATCAAATACGGATGACACGGGTGTAACCTGCACAACACGAGCGATAAACTTTCGTAGATTTGATGCTTTTCGCCTGAAACGGTTAAAATGCGCACAGAAACATCGCAAACTGCACACGGCAGCTGCACCAAGTCATTTGAAATGAAGGTATGGCGCAGGTATCACAGGCAGGAGAGCAAATAGTCACGGAGGGGCTTCGAAACAAACATTCCCTCTCAAAGGAAGTGAACTCCAATTGTTGAATTCATGGCCCGACGACGGCTTCCTAAGAACCCGGGCCCGGTAGCTGCGCGACAGTGCAGTCTACTAATCCGCTGCTTTTCATGATGCAGGTGTTTGCTCTCGCCGTCCGCCTACTTCTAACCGTTCCACCGTCTGCCTCATGTGGATCTGTGCCTTCCGCGAACCTGCCCTACCACAATCAACACATCTCGGATCAACCCGCAACGTCATCAGAGCTGCATGCGCCATTACTGCCATCAGTCTACCGCATCTCGGATCATCAGTGGACAACCCCATCGCCAGGAACATCATCCGCTGCTGCTACAAAACGCGTGCGCTCATCGCCACCACTCTGTGGGCCCGGTAGCTGCGCGACAGTGCAGTCTACTAATCCGCTGCTTTTCATGATGCAGGTTGGTGATAAATTTTCTCTGTTCGCTAAAAAAAGTAGTAACCTTTTCCTGATGCAGCTACCGAGCCCTCAGTGCTGTGCCTGTATTGTTGCCGAATGTTCGCATGTTATTCGTATTCTATTGCTATTGTCGGGTGACGTAGAAACTAACCCAGGCCCCGACCGTTTCGCCACAGTACTTGCCGAGCTCCAGAAACTAACTGCCGGGCAAACCGCGTTATTGTCTGATTTACAAGACATTAAACAACAGCTGAAAACTACTGACACAACATTGGCCGACCTAACCAAACGCATGGACGCTCTGGAATCCCACTACACTACCCTTTCTGCTCTCCACTCTGAAATAGGCACCCTGAAAACTTTAACAACCGAACTTACCTGCAAGGTCGACAAACTGGAAGCACGAGTGGACGACGCAGAAAATCGCTCCCGTCGTAACAATCTCATTTTTTACAATGTTCCGGACACTAACCCCGCTGAAACCTTTGCAGACTCTGAACAAACCGTCATTCGCCATTGCTCTCAACAACTAGGCTTTGACATCGACCCTCATTTAATAGAGCGTGCTCACCGTCTCGGGCGTCACTCATCTAATCGTACTAGGCCTATCATAGTAAAATTCACATCGTCCAAAACTAAAGAAAGCATTCTATCATGTGGTTATAAACTTAAAGGCACGAACTACAGCATTGGTGAAGACTTTTCCGCTTCTGTCCGTAACACTCGCAAAAATCTTGTAGCCTATGCCAGATCGGTATCCGATAAGTTCTCCCTGCGCTTCAAAACTTTGCACATTGGTCCGAAACGCTACACATTCGATGAAGCTTCACAAACAGTAAAAGAAGTGAAATAGCAATCATCTCACCGTCAATCGACAGGCCATTCTAAGCATGTTCAACAACAAGCACTTTCATTGTCAGCTATTTTTTCTAACGTGCGCAGCTTCATTTCAAAACGCGACATTATTTCAAATATCGTCTCATCTTCCGCCAGCAACCTACTAATCTTGACGGAAACGTGGCTAAACAGCGACATCTGTGATAGTGAAGTCCTTGCCGACCTGCCTAATTTCCGTGTCTTCCGCAAGGATCGCCCAGATAGGAGGGGAGGGGGAGTACTGATTGCAACCAGACATGAACTATCATGTACAACCATTAATATTTCATCAGACATAGAAATGTTATGGGTCTTATGTCACGCTTCACCTCAGTCCGTTTTGATTGGCGTTTGCTACAGGCCTCCTAACAGTCCGGATTTCCCCACAAAACTGAATAATGCAATAAATGAAATTAAAACGAAGCATCCAAACACCTGTACTCTTTTATTTGGAGACTTCAATTTCCCGAGTATTGATTGGCATAATCTAACTACCACAGGTAACAGAGATGCTAACGAATTTCTTGATGTTTGCCTTAATTTTAATCTTGTTCAAATTATATCGGAGCCAACCCGTGTAACTGAGGACTGCGCTAACATTCTCGACCTAATATTAACGGATAATCCGGAATACGTTCATTCCATCACGCATCTACCAGGCGTCAGCGATCACCAAGTCATACAAGCCGACTTCACCATTAAACCATTTTCACGGACAACTAGCAAACGTACCATCCGGCTTTATGATAAAGGAAACTATACTGCCATAAATAATGAACTTCGCACATTCTTACCCCGTTTTCAGTCTGACTTTAATCAAAGAACTATCCACGATAACTGGCACTTGTTTAAGACAAAAATTGAAGGTTTGGTTGACAGGTTTATTCCGAGCATAATTATAAGAACTAACCCCCTAAACCCTTGGTTCACAAACTCACTAAAACGCCTTGAAAACAAAAAGAAGCGTCTTTTTCGTTCAGCCAAGTTGCGGCCTAGTCAGAACGCTTGGGACAAGTATTATGCAGCGGAAAAAACTTACCTACAAAATGTGCGAGAAGCCAAGCACTCTTTCTTTCATTATGACCTGCCAAACATGTTGTCTACTAACCCCCGTAGGTTCTGGCAAGTCATTAATCCCCAGAATACACGCACAATTTCCCTCACCGATGCATCAGGTGAAACTATCCGTGAATCCGAATGCGCCAACATTTTTAACGCAGCGTTTTCATCCGCTTTTACTAATGAAATCGATCCGGTTGTTTCTTCAAACCTCGCAATTATTCAGGATACAATGCCTTCGCTTGTATTTTCTTCAGAAGGGATTTTGTCCCTAATAGAAAACTTAATGCTTTCATCCTCTGCTGGCATTGACAACATCAACGCTAAGATTCTGCAGAACACCAAAGATACATGTTCATCCCTGTTGTGCATGTTATTCACTCAGTCACTCCTCACAGGCCAACTGCCCAAAGAATGGAAACAAGGGAAGGTCGTTCCAGTCCACAAATCAGGTAACAAGAACTCGCCTCTAAATTACCGTCCCATTTCTCTAACTAGTATTCCCTGCAAAATCATGGAACACGTCATCTATACTCACATCATGACATTTCTCGACTCGAATAACTTTTTCAATCCTGCCCAGCACGGGTTTCGCCGTGGTTACTCCTGCGAGACTCAGCTTGCCGCTTTCTTACACGATCTGCACTCTAACCTTGATTGTAATCTTCAGTCTGACGTAATATTTTTAGATTTTGCTAAAGCCTTTGACAAAGTGCCCCATAAACGCCTTCTTATAAAGCTTTCCCGCTTAAATTTTGACCCTAATATACTAAAGTGGATTGAAGAATTCTTGACTAATCGTTCACAATTCGTCACCATTAATAATAGGAATTCTAATTCAGTCTCTGTAACTTCAGGCGTCCCACAAGGATCCGTGCTGGGCCCGCTACTTTTTCTAATATACATAAATGATTTACCATTAAACGTAACATCTAGCATACGTATGTTCGCGGATGACTGTGTGATATATCGTGTTATTAATTCCACCGCTGACCAATCTTCTCTTCAAAGTGATCTTGATGCAGTCCAGGACTGGTGTAACGAGTGGCTAATGGAACTTAACCCGCGTAAGTGTAAATATTTGTCCATTCACCGTCGCCGTAATTCCCTCCTATTTCCTTATGTAATATCTGAAGTTCCGGTAGAACTAGTTCATTCATACAAGTATTTAGGAGTAACAATTTCGAGCGATCTTTCCTGGAATCCTCATGTTACTAACCTAATATCATCCGCGAACAGGACTTTAGGATTTTTAAAACGCCATCTGCATCACGCTCCTCAACATGTAAAATTGTTAGCCTACAAATCATTTGTCAGGTCAAAACTAGAATTTGCATCGCCTATTTGGAATCCTCATCAGGCATACCTAATTAATGATCTTGAATCTGTACAAAATCGCGCCGCTCGTTTCATCCACTCATCATATTCCTTTGACATCAGCGTTTCCTCCTTAAAAACTGCATCCGCATTATCCCCCTTATCGCTCCGTCGTCGCATTGCCAGCCTAGCTTTATTTCACAAATTCTTTCATAGCCATATGCGCATCCCACCTTATATCCTTCCTCCTACACGCATATCTCACCGCACCAGCCATCAGCTACAGGTTGCCCGTCCACGCGCACGCACTGTCACGTTTTCAAATTCTTTTTTTCTTCGCACAGCTGCAGACTGGAACGGCCTTCCTAACGACGTTGCTGTCATTATGTGCCCATCCAAGTTCACCGAAAATGTAAAAAACTTCCTGTTATTGTGACTATGTATTTTTATTCTTGCCACCCCTTATGTAACGCTCCATTTATTGGAGCCTTTAAGGTAATAAAATGAAATGAAATGAAATGAAATGAAACAGCATAGTCGAATCTCAAAGACCATGCTTTTGCTAACTGCATTTAGGAGAAGTTATTCAAAATCATAAATATCTCATCGAATTTCTTTCTGCGCCAAGCTATAGCGGACAATATAGAAAATTCGATGGTCAATTTGGTATCGCAACAGCTCGTGGTGTTGTGCGCAACACGACAAAACAGGAGAATGTACTGGTTAACATGTATTTATTTATTTATTTGGGATACCGTCAAGGTACATAATTGTACATTGCAGAGGAGAGGGGCAAAAATACATTCCAAGAGTAAAAATGCAGGATTAGTTCAAAAGAAAAGACGGGGAATGCGGGAGATGGAAATTCAAGACAATGAGCAAAACGTGAACAACGTAAATGCAGGAGCCAACGTTTCGACAAGTGGACTTGTCTTCTTCAAGGCGACATATGCTTTCCTCCTGCTAGTAACAGCGCAAAATGTAGACAAGAGACGAGACAAGGCACCACAAACGCTACATTTTGCCCTGTTACTAGCGGGATAGAAAACCAACAAGCCCAAGCTGCTATTCTGGCGAAATGCTTTCCTGGCCACAGTGTATATAGGTGGGGTTCTTCTAAAGGAGAGAGGGTGTGAGGCGGGAGGACGCGGAAACGAGGGAAAATCTGTTAGCGTGTCGAATTGAGAGTATAGGAACGCTGTGTACAAGGTCAAAGCCAGGGCACCCCACCCTGGTCTGTCAACACACGCGCGTTAGCCGGCGTGTTAAGGGCGTCTGACACGCCGGATTACAAAAAAAAAGAAGGAAGGGAAAGGGGAAAAAAGGGGGCGAGGATACGCCAATAAATCAAACTAAGTGTTGTTGCCTATAGCTTGAAGTTTAGCATAGCGAAATAGATTCTAAAGCTACCTTGAAACGTTTATACCTATTGGTGGCAATGTCTTGAACTTATGGATAAAGTATGATTCTCTGTAGTTTCTTTTTCGTTCAGAACGAAAACTTGACTGTAAGATGTAGAGACTAAGTTCATCAAAGTTATGACCTGGTTTGTTGAAATGCTCGGCAACGGATTTGGGAAGCTTTTTAGCTGTGTCCGCGCGATGTCCGTTTAATCTGACGTTCATTGATTGTCCTGTTTCACCGATATATTGTTTCTTACAGAAGGAACATTCAAGCATATAAATCACATCCGAACTTGTGCAAGTGAAGCTAGATTTGACTTCATGTGTATAACTATTTGCGGTGCTTTTAATTTTAGTGTCACTTTGAAGGTGCTTGCAGGTTTTGCACCTAGGGCGACAACATGCTTTTATTACGGGGGAATGCTGCTGGCTGACTTTTGCGTGCACTAACATGTCTTTAAAGTTCTTGTTTCGGCGATAGGTAACCCTCGGTACATCCGGGAACGCTTTTCGCAGACGCTCGTTACTTGATACTATTGGGTGGTATTTTCTTAGGATGTTGTTTATGTTTGGGAGGGCATTAGAATATTTTGTTATAAAGGCCGGCGGTCTGTCAGATTCTAATGTGGGCAGTCTCTTCGCCAATTCCGAACGTCTCTCCAATCACCCGCGACACTGCAAGCAAGGAATTTTTGCCGGACAAGCGAAACGTATAAGAAGAATCTGCAGCGATGACCACGATTATATCCACCACCTAAATGACCTTAAATCAACGCTAGCAGAAAGGAACTATGCCAGTTGCTCTCAATAGAGCTTATGATGCCGCGTCAAGATTGGAGAGACAGTCGGAATTGGCGAAGAGACAGCCCACATTATAATCTGTTTTGAAATACGTTTGTTCTGCAAGAAAATTCCTTTATTTTCTTCAGATGATTAGATCGTGTTGCACGCCTAGTGACTAAAGTAATATACATATCCTTATTATCTATCCCCAGCATATCATGGTAAATTAAATACATGTATTTCAGACGGTCCCTATATCGCCTTAATTTTAATGTTTCCGGGTTAATTTCGTTAATAAGAACAGTCGGAGATACATGCCAGCTATAACTGTTAAATACGAATCTAACAGACTTCCTTTGAATGTTTTCCAATCGAGTAATGTTTTTCAGGGTGTACGGGCCCCATACTACCGAGGCGTACTCAAGAATTGGCGTAATATATGTTTTGTACGCTAAAAGACGGATTTCCTGTGTGGACTGTCGAAGCGACCTTCTCAAGTAACCAAGCTGGCGCATTGCCTTTTTTGAAATATGAGATATGTGATCGTTCCATCTAACGTCGGATGAAATTACGTGGCCTAAGTATTTGTAGCTACTAACCGTAGATTTATTATTACCCCTGAAACTGTAAGAAAATTTTAAGTGGCGGCATTTTCGTGCTACTGACATAGCAACCGTTTTCTTTGCATTAATATTCATTTGCCATGTGGCACACCATGCTTCTACCTTGGCTAGTAAAGAATTCAAGCGGGCTTGATCATTTACGCTATTAACTTCTTGATATAGTATACAGTCGTCTGCAAATAAACGTATTTTCATGTTTACTTCTTTTATTAAGTCATTGACAAAGATTAGAAAGAAAAGAGGCCCAAGGACAGACCCCTTTGGAATGCCCGATTGAACCGGTGCTGATCGAGAACGCGCGCCGTCGGTAAACACACATTGCCGCCTTAACGACAGACATGCTGAAATCCACGAAATCAAAGAATCATCTTTAAGTATTGTTTGTAGCTTTACCAGCAGTTTAGTGTAAGACATGCTTTTAGGTCGAATGCACCTGCCGAGAAAAATTACTCCATCACCGAGCGGGAGTGCTTGGCTTTAGTTCAGGCTGCCGCCATGTTCCGGCCATATTTGTACGGCCGCACGTTTTCCGTCGTTACAGACCGACACGCCCTATGCTGGCTGTTTTCCTTGCGGGACCCGACTGGGCGACTTGGTCGATGGGCTTTGCGACTCCAGGAATTTTCATTTGTTGTCAACTAAGTCTGCACAAGGACGCTGACTGCCTCAAAACGTCACCCCGTGGATCCCCCTTATCCTGTTGCGCATGATCCGGTGACCTGCGTGATGACTTTGACTGACATCACTGACATGCGCGCGGAACAACGCATTCTTACAGTCCATCATCGCCGGAGTGCGAGTTGGCAGCACCGACGGCACGTGCAGCACAGTTCGTGCGGCACGACGGCATCCTCTACGGCCGCAATATGACCCCTGACGGCCCTGAGTTGCTTCTTGTCCTTCCTCGTCATCTGCGACCCATCGCTCTCGAACAACTTCATGATTCACCGACGGCGGGACACTTTGGAGTTTTGCGTACGTACGACCGCGTACGACGCCGGTTCTTCTGGCCGGGTCTCTACCGCTCTGTGAATCGTTATGTTGCAACTTGCGCATTGTGACAGCACCGGAAGAAACCTCCGCTGCCACCTCTCGGACGACTCCATCGAACTGAAGTACCCTCTGAACCGTCCTTTCATTTAGGCCCTAACCTGCCTGGCCCTTTTCCGACGACGACTGGAGGGAATAAGTGGATGGCCGTCGCTACTCATTACGCGACGCGCTACGCTATAACAAATGCGTTGCCGACTAGTTGAGCAACAGGCATCGCCGACTTTCTCCTTCACGGCGTCATTCCCGAGCAAGGTGCACCTTGACAGTTACAGACCGCGGCAGCTCGTCCTTGTCTCGCGTTGTCGAGGACCTGCTCCGCTCTTGTGCAACTGAGCACATGCTGTCCACCACCTACCACCCACAAACCAACGTTCTTATGGAATGTCTCTACCGAACACTCACAGAGAGGCTGTCAATGTACGTTTCCAACGATCGCCGCGACTGGGACGCCACGCTGGCCTACGTGATATTCGCGTATAACTCGTCCCGACATGACACTGCAGGATATTCACCCTTTTATCTTTTGTATGGTCCCAACCCCACATTGCCCTTTGACATCATCCTACCTTCTGTGCCCGGCGTTGTCACTGAGTACGCTCGCGAAATCGTCGGTCGCGCTCACATAGCGCGTCAAATCACCCGATCTTGCTTATTAGCCTCGCAGCAACTGCAGAAAGAGCTTTGCGTCCGGTGCCATCGTGATGTTCAGTTCTCCCCAGGTGCGTGGATGCTGCTTTTGTCACGATGTCGTCGGATCGGCCTCTCCCAGAAGCCTCTCTCTCGCTACAGAGGGCCTTATGAAGTCCTACGTCAAGTTAATGACATCAAATACGAGACTGCGCCGTTGCAGTTTGATCCATTCTCAAGTCCGCCGCTGTTGACGTCGTGCACGTTTCGCGGCTGAAGCCATACTTTGCTCGCAGTTCTCCGCCTACCATGCGCCGAGACGACGCTTCACCACCCGGGGGTGCTGTTACGGAATGATGAACGAAGAGAAGAAGAAGATATCGAGACGGCTGGCTGCTGCGGGTTGTTGGTGGTCAGCCATCTTAACTACTCAGACTCATTTTGTATATATATTGTAGATACAACCTTCTATACTCCCAACACCCCCGTAACAAGATATATATATATATATATATATATATATATATATATATATATATATATATATATATATATATATATTTATTTATCTGGGTGTGTGTGTGTTATGTGAATGACCATCCCCAATACATTTTGAAGAAGTGCTTCCATAGTAGGACTAGGCTTAGGGCAACAAAACATATCTATTAAAACACTCCTATTTTCAAGTTTGTGTGGTGTGACGGTGTGTCATTTCAGTAATGTCGAGAAAGACAGACTTGACATGTTGAAGCCAGTTACTGTAGAAAATGGCCTTTACGGAGTGAAAATTTTCAAGCAATACACTAAATGCCGCTTAATGTGATAGCCTCCCGATGCGGTGTTGATGCTTCAAAACAGCCGAGAGAAATAAATTAGGTGCTCCATGGGCAAGATTACACAAAGACGAATGGTGTTTCAATTGTTTTCGCCGATTTTCTCTGAACCCATTTTGTCACGTTTATTTCATACACCAACAAGTATATTTTTTGCACGCGTACTTCTTTATCTGTATCCGATGACGGCATTTCACTGGCAAACAAATGTTAAACGTTGTCACTAGGGCGTAGGATGCAGGACGCCTGCACGTATCCGAAGTTTTGCGAATGATGTCGACATTTCTATCCGTTGTCGACGAAGCTTGTATAATCTTATTGTATACGCAACGGCGTATACAATCACATTGTATTGTATACATTGAATGTATACAATGATTGCATGCGCGAAGGCGCACGGCCACCGGCGAAGACTACTTATGCAAGCCGACGCACTTGGCCTGCAGATAAGATTTTCGATGATCGCCGATTTCGCTGCGATTGAGCGTTACTTGTTTTGCTGGGCACAAGTTCGAGTTGAAAGTGTAACTCCCACTTTTGACGCTGCATCATTCTTAGCCTTCACTAGAACGTGACAATGTTTGTAGTAAAGATTTTTCAATCATACTTTGCACGTCTAATTCCTACATAGTTGGCTCTGCAACATTGAGCCACCAAAAATCAAATCGCACGACAGGATCTGATATGATATGGCATGGTCGTGCATGTGTTTGTAAAGCAATCTTGTAGACATACGACGCTATGGTGGCCACAGGGGGAGGTGTCAGCACGGCTGCGCTGCGCCGCGTATGGCGGTGCGTTATTTTTTTTTTATGACGACAGGTGGCGCGCTCATCCTCTCCGACGTGCCTATCGCCCGGTGTCTCCGGCTCTAGCTTTAGCGTGCTTCGTGAAGTTAGCTTCGTCTGCCCACTTTTGTTTCCTTGTGCATGACGGATACTGGCGGCTCACTTGCGAGTTTCTTGTTTTCTTGTGCTGACGCTACATGATGGTAAAACAACAGAGACATTGCTTCGCTCCTGGATGCAGTACAATATACGCGTCAGCCAGAAAAAGAAAGGAAAAAAGGCCAACCATAAGGATTTGAAAAAACGCGAGTGAACCTGGGGTTTAAGGTTCTTCATCGACGAGGCATTGAGGGGCCTTTATATATAAAAGGATGAAGTGGAAAACCACTATGGTCCTAGCAGTACAGTGGCAACCTCGTTGCTTGTCTCTGTGATGAGGGACCTAGTTAATGCAATGACGTCTAGTTACAGCGGGAAGGGCTTGAGACCAGGCAGTCAAAAAGCCAAACATACCAAATGTTTTTAGCTTTTCTTGATGTGTGGGAGCAAGCAATCGGAAAGCAGGGTGGGTCTCTGAGCTAACGAACAGCTGAAGGCCTCCGCGTAACTATCTCCAGCACACTCTCCCTGTTGACCTACGTCACAGATACATTACGCTTCAATTACTTGATCACCTCATGTTTGTGCCAGGACACACTTAAAAACCTATTTGGTATGTTAAGGGCAATGTGAGGCTGCAATGACGGCCACCCCACCTGAGCGCAATTCTTGGTTTCTGTAAACTGCTTCAGGTTTTATAGCTGGGCACGGTCATCTACCAGCGGCAGTTCGTCACGAGGAGTTCTGAGCAGCCTTCTTGATACACACTACTGCAAAATGTGCTCGATATAGAGTGTAAGCTGGATGATCACCTCCATGGATGTGGGCCACCTCAATTAAGTTCACCAGATGGTAAAGGCACGTGATGCGATACCAGGTTATCGTGAAATTGTAGGATCATATAGCGACTCTCGCATAACCTACTAGGTTAGGGGGTAGGTGGCCAGGAAAAGGCTAATGAGAGCAATGTGCGAAGAGTGCTCGCAGTTGTAGCGTCAGGCAAAAGAATCGCGCTTGCTTCCAGAAGAGTCGTGCCTTGCCAACCACATTGATAGACGTTAGGATGGATAGTTGGGCGTGTTGTGGGCGCCCTGTGTGTGTGTGTGTTTCTTCTTTGTCCTCCGTCATTTTAGCGCCTCACTTCAGAAATCATGCTTAACCAACACGCCCAACTATCCATCCTAACGTCGTATATTTCTTGTGCATCGGGCTCTTCACTATGTGTTTCTTCTGAAAAGGCGCCCTGTGTGTGTGTGTGTTTCTTCTTTGTCCTCCGTCATTTTAGCGCCTCACTTCAGAAATCATGCTTAACCAACACGCCCAACTATCCATCCTAACGTCGTATATTTCTTGTGCATCGGGCTCTTCACTGTGTGTTTCTTCTGAAAAGGCGCCCTGTGTGTGTGTGTGTGTTTCTTCTTTGTCCTCCGTCATTTTAGCGCCTCACTTCAGAAATCATGCTTAACCAACACGCCCAACTATCCATCCTAACGTCGTATATTTCTTGTGCATCGGGCTCTTCACTATGTGTTTCTTCTAAAAAGGCGCCCTGTGTGTGTGTGTGTTTCTTCTTTGTCCTCCGTCATTTTAGCGCCTCACTTCAGAAATCATGCTTAACCAACACGCCCAACTATCCATCCTAACGTCGTATATTTCTTGTGCATCGGGCTCTTCACTATGTGTTTCTTCTGAAAGGCGCCCTGTGTGTGTGTGTGTTTCTTCTTTGTCCTCCGTCATTTTAGCGCCTCACTTCAGAAATCATGCTTAACCAACACGCCCAACTATCCATCCTAACGTCGTATATTTCTTGTGCATCGGGCTCTTCACTATGTGTTTCTTCTGAAAAGGCGCCCTGTGTGTGTGTGTGTTTCTTCTTTGTCCTCCGTCATTTTAACGCCTCACTCCAGAAATCATGCTTAACCAACACGCCCAACTATCCATCCTAACGTCGTATATTTCTTGTGCATCGGGCTCTTCACTATGTGTTTCTTCTGAAAAGGCGCCCTGTGTGTGTGTGTGTGTTTCGTCTTTGTCCTCCGTCATTTTAGCGCCTCACTTCAGAAAACATTGATAGAGGTGGCCCAATTGACCATCTCAGTCATTGAAAGGCTTGGCAGCCGCGATGGAAGATGGAAGTTTTAACAAATTGAATGCTGACAGCATCATGGACGTCATTGCCTGCCTGTCAATAAGTAAACTGAATATGGTTGTCTGTGTGCAACATTGCTTGGAAATCACCAACCAAGTGATAGGGTTTTTGGTCGTCACGAGGTTGCACATCCTTGTAGCAGGAGAGAACGCATCCAAGCCAGGGAAGCGAGAAAAAATGAAGTACCTCAATCTGAGGCGCACAACATAACTGCCTTTATATCATCAAGGCGAACACAAAGCATTTGTAGAAGTATATCGAACAGGAATTGATGACACCACAGAATTTCTCACCTGACAAATTATTATTGTTTGCATTCTACCTTGTTCACTGTTTCTGGGTGTATACTTTCATTACGTATTGAATTTGCATTGCATTTCGTCTCATATTGTTTGTTTGAGAGCTAACAACCATCTATATACAGTTCTGTGCATTAGTTTATTGCCAATAAATATTCTTTTTTTTCTATGAGATCTATGAGTGGTGCTACATTGGTGAGCTTCAGGGAAAACACGGGGAAAGCGGGAGATAGAAATTCAAGAAGATGATAAAAACGTCAACAAGGTGCAAGCAGGAGCCAACGCTTCGACAAGTGCACTTGTCTTCTTCAAGGCGACGTATGCATTCCTCACCGCAGTATATGTAGGTGGGGTTCTTCTAAAGGGGGAGGGTGCAAGTCGGGAGGGTGCAGCAGCGAGGGAAGGTGTGTTAGCGTGTCGAATTGAGAGTAAAGGGATGCTGTGCACAAGGCCAAGGCCACCCCCTACCCCCCCCCCCCCCCGGTCTGTCAATAGCCGGCGTATCAAGAGCGTCTGACACGTCCGCTGAAAAAAAAAGGAGGAAAGAAAAGGGGAAGAAAACGAAAGGGGGGGATACGCCAAGAAATCAAACTGTTAGGCGAACTTAGTTCTTTGCAGGTTTCTTATATTACAAATCACATTAGCCCTTCCGCTCTCATTATGCTCAATTTTGACCATTTATGCCTACAGTTCTACCTTTCATTGCAAAATTAACTAAACTTGAAATGAAATAATCCTAGTTCACTTGAAAGGCCCGCTTCAAGTGCTGATCTGTGTACCATCCAGTAGATCATTAGTACAACCGCCTGTCACTCATAGCACTAATAATGTCACGCCAGGCAGAACTGCATACGGCACCCCATAACGGCAACTTGAAATGTAAACACAGTATACTGACAAATCGCAAACGACCGCCAATTGCGCAAGCTTTCTCTGTTCGGTGCAATTATGACTTTCATAGGTTTTGCAATGAGTGCGAAGCTAAAGTACGGCAATAAAATGACCAAAATGTAGTAGTACTTTAGGCCAGCTACATTGATAAAGCCGCCTATTCTTTAAAGCTATTTTCTGACACGCGTTATACGCCCGAGAAGTCGAGGAGCGCGAAAGCACCGCACAGCGGAACCAAACACTCCTGGCGCACCTAAGCCAGCGTACGGGCGGCATCTCGGAGCCGACAGCATCGCCGCCCCATCGTCCTGAACAAATGGCGCCTCTCCGGCGCTCGGATGCCGACACCTCCCTCTCTAGCCACCATAACGACGACGCGAGCACAAGCGCTGATGTCAATATTTTGTGCACTGTTGTTACTTGAAAGGTAAAAAGAAATCGCTTCTGCAGGCGTACATTCATTAATCAAACGTGCTTTTTATATATAAAAGAGCATACAGAGCACTGGAATATTGTTTCAAGCTCAGTTTAGAGCAGGCTGTCTTAGGCCGGGCTTTAGCGGATGCAGACAAAATAGTTCTACTTTATTGTTGGAAAAGGTATAGCTGCCTCCCAGTCACCACCAGTGCTTGTCTGCACATTGGAAAGACCCGAGAAAAGCCGGTTTCTGTCACATCCCAAATATTTTGTTTGACATATTTATTAATTATTTAACCGTTGCAGCCATTACACAAGCAGAGTGCGCCATTCGGTTTTAAACACCAGTCGAACTTTATCGCTTTATTATCATGATTGGCCGCGCGAATAACAATGCCCTAACGATGTTCACTAGAGAGAGAGAGAGAGAAACAACTTTATTGAGCCGAGCTCGACATCTTCTTAGACGCCGTCGATGGAAGTGGTTCCCTCTTCACGGGACCCATATGCTTCCCTAGCCGCCTGGCCCCTGGAGATCAGGACTAGCTGGTCTTCCACGGCGGTGCTGGTTAGCAAGGTCTCCCATCGCTCGGTAAGGGTGGATGAGCGAAGGGGTAGGGTAGCGGGGCAGTTAAGAGGTGGGGGGATCGCCTTGATGAAATCGCATACTCCAATGACGTGTTGGAGCGTGCCTAACTGAGTTTTGCAGAAGTTACACTCCTCCACGTACCTTTCCGGGTACCTCTTGTTTTGAAGGTAAGGGTGCGGGAAGGATCCTGCCTGTATTTGCCTGTAGATCGCTTGCTGTTCTCTGCTAAGCGATTTGTGGGGATCGGGGTAACGGCGCCTCTCCGTCTTATAATTGTTCGCAATGTCTCTGTAACTAAATATGGACTGTGGCTCACCTTCCTCAACCCGGTGTTCCATCTCTCGGGCGAACTGGTGGGCAAGTTCGTTGCCCTCCAGCCCAGAGTGAGCCGGTGTCGATATTAACTCAACTTTCCTTTCAGGTACGTCGCGTTTACTTTGGAGAATATCTAGTGCTGCAAGAGACACCCACCCCTTCCTGTAGTTGTTATACGCCTTTTGCGAGTCGGTGACAATTCTTCCCACCTTGGGCTGCGCGAGTGCTAGCGCTATCGTGGCCTCTTCTGCCACTTCTGGAAAAGACGTCTTGATGGAAGCGCAGGTTACGAGCACATCCCGCGTCGTAACTGCCAGCGTTGCCTTCGATGAAAACTTGGGTAACGAAGCGTCTGTGAAGAGGGTGACCCCCTCTTCCTCTTCTACTATTTGACCCAAAGTTTCCGTCAAGGCCGCTATACGAGCCGCTCTGCGGCCGTCGTTACGACCCAACCTCATGTTTCTAGGCAGTGGCTTACTGTGGATTTTATGCGCCCACAACCTGGGTAACGGCCCCGTTTCCTTCCGCTCTGCCTCTTGCCAGCCCAACTTGGCAAGAACGCGACGTCCCGCCGACGTCTGACTGAGCCGAACTCTTTGATTAGATAGATGAGCTTCTATTAACTCTTCGACAACGTTGTGCTTGGCCATGCCGAGAAGCTTGTCGGTCGAAGAATGCTTCGGAATGTCTAGCGCCATCTTTGTTGCCTTTCGTATAATGACGTTCAACTGGTCCCTGTCTTTCTTCAGTAACTTGAGGTACGGCGCCGCGTAAACGATGCGCGACGTCAAGAAGGCCTGGACGAGCGTCAGTACATCGTCCTCCTTCAATCCTCTTTGTCTGTTTGTGACTCTTCTGGTCATGTTCGAAATTTGTTCCGTTGAAACTTTGATTTTGTCGACCGACGCCCCCGCCTTGCCATTGTTCTGGAAGATGACACCCAGGATACGTGCTTGCGTGGTTGGTGTTACGGTCGTCCCGTCGATGGTGATGCGTACGTTCTCTTGGTCTCCTCTCTTTCTTCTTGGCTTGATGACGAGTAACTCGGACTTCTGTGGCGAGCAACTGAGGCTGCACGATTTAGCGAACTCGTGCACGGTCTTTGCCACTCTCTGAAGGGTCTCCTCCATCCAACTCTCCGACCCTGCCCTCGACGTCCACACAGTGGTATCGTGTGCATAGAGAGCGTGACCTATGCCCTCTATGTCTTGAAGCAAAGTCGGGAGAGGGAAGAGTGCCTGGTTGAAGAGAAGCGGCGAAATAACCGATCCTTGCGGGGTGCCTCGGTCTCCTAGGGCTATCGGTTTCGACTTCTCCTCTCCAATTTGGATGGTTGCCGTTCTATTGGTTAAGAAATCCTGCACATGGTCGGTGGCATCTGATCAGTGACATCCAAGTGTCTCTGTAGTCTCTTGAACACCATACGCTCGACCACCTTCCCTTCACATGACGTGAGGGAGATGGGGCGTAGATTGTCGACGTGGGGTGGTTACCCCGGCTTGGGAATGAAATGCACCTCCGCTTCTTTCCATTCTTTTGGTAACGAACCCTTCTCTCAGGACGCGTTGACGAGGTTTAGCAGTTCAGCTCGGCTTTTGTCGCGCATATTTTTTAGCATCTTGTATGTAACGCCGTCAATTCCCGGTGCGCTGCCTTGATTACTTTCATCGATGGCCGCAACCAGCTCCAGTTCGGTGAAGGCTTCGTCCATCTTGACGTTGCTATCGCCTTCATACTCGTGAGTCGGGTTACCGCTCTTCTCGGTCTTGAGGTATTTACTTGTGAGTTCACGAATGAGCTTCTCCCCGTCCCCGTCGTAACTGTTGATCGTTCTTGTGAGGTCTCAAGCGCATGCGCTCTTGATTTTTAACGGATCTATGAGGTGTCGCAACAGCTTCCAAGTCTTCTTCGCAGACAGTGTGCCTTGCAGGTCATCACACATCTTCATCCAGTTTTCCCTGCATAGTTGTTCCGTATACTCGGTCACTTGCTTGTTGAGCGCGTGTATACGTCTGCGAAGCTTCTTGTTATGTCTTTGTCTCTTCCACCTTCGAGCAAGACCGTGCCTGGCCGCCCACATGTGACTAAGCCTGCTGTCTACGAAGGGAATTTGCGTGGTCGTAGTAGTCTTCTGCGTTAATTTCTTTACAAATTCGCGTTGCTTTTTGGCCCACGCCTCATACGTCTTGGTTTCTTGGTTTTCGTCCTCGCCTTCACTGTCCGCGCTTCGACGTAACCGGTCCCAGTCTGTAATGTTGGCTTGACCCAGTTTCGCCTTGATGTCAGTCCCCCCGAGGGTTACAACAAATTATATCGTGATTCGAGCCAAGATTTTCCCCCGTGTTATGCCAAGTTACGTCGAGGTTCCCCCGAACTAGCGTCAGATCAGGTGTGGTGTCTCTGACCGTGCTAGTGCCTGTTCTGGTTGGTACGCCCGGTTCGTTAACCACCTCCATGTCGTGATCCTCTATAGCTTTAACCAATTAGTTTCCTGTTTTGGACGAATATTTATAAGCCCACATCGGGTGGGCGGCGTTGAAATCTCCTAGCACTAAAATCGGTCTTGTCTTTGCTTCTTTAATGCAGTCCAATATGGTGCCTTCAAAGTCAATGACCCTGCTGGACGGTCGGCAATAAGCACTCAGGACGAAAAAGTTCTTGTCCCCCCCCCCCCCCACTCTTCTGCTGTGAATTTCGATGAGCGTATGTTCGCAGCCTCGCTGAGCGGTCACGTGCTGTGTGGCCGCCCCGTTGCTGCGGACCAAGATCGCAGTACGCTTTTCGCTAGGGTCCGTATACGTAATGTATCCCGCGAGCTTGGCCCGGCCGTTGGTCTCTTGTAACGCTATGATATCCGGTTTTTGGTCCAATTTATCAATGAATAGTTGTAACTCTCCTATCTTGTTTCTAACACTCCTACAGTTCCATTGAAATAACGTCGCAGTCTCTTTCTGCTTTCCTTTAGTCTTCGTCATTTTCTACTTTTTGAGCGGTAGATTTGCGCACGGAACCAACTTTTCGCGGCCTGACCCGTAGATTAAGCCGTGATGACTTCATCTTGGCAACGGTGAGATGCTTATTTTTCGCATCCATCGTCATGACTCTAACGGAGAGTTGGCTGCATTTGGCCTGCACATTATCCATTCTTACTGTTAGATTGTTCACTTGCGCAGACATTTGGGAAACTTGGCTAGAGATTTGCGTAAGCATGCTCATGACCGACTCCATTGTCGGAGCAACGGCGGCCTCAGCCTTCTCTTCCTCCATGGCAACCACTGCCGTTTCTGTCTGTGGAGTTTGCGTCACTGACTGCGTCAACGCCGGTGATGTGATCTGCGCCGGTGACGTGATCAGCTTCGTCACCACTGGAGCAGCGCTGGTGGTGTCTCTCTTGGGTACTTTCCTTTTAATTGCACTGACGTCATTATCACTGTTCTTTGTTCTACTGAGCGTCTCGATACGCTCCATCATTGCTTTTATCTGATTGTTTTGGTCCTTGATTTGATTGTTCTGCCTCTCTATCATCTCCTTGAGTTCCAAACAGTGCCTACACTCGTTGTCTTTGGAAGGGCGGGAGGAGCGGAGGGGAGGGAAATTGCTATTGTCAAGAGTAACGGGAGACCCCGCTGCCCAGCCCACCTGTTTCTCGGCGCCGTTGCTCCGCCGGTTCTTCGACTTGGACCTCGAACGAGATTCTCGCCTGCGAGCCCCAGCTGCCGATGGTGACCCGGTATCGCTCGTGCTTCTCCCTCTCCTTGTCTGCGAGCGGCTGCGACACCCGCTCGGTGGCTGCCACGCTGTCTGCTGCCACGCTGGCCCCCTCGGCTGCTGTCACTGCTGCTGCACCTGTTCTCGTTGCTGACGTTCCCAACGCCGTTTGCGAACGACGTATGGCGTCTTGAATCTCGCTGTACACACCTTGTCCGCGGTGAGGTGGTTGCCCCCGCAGAGGCTGCACTTGGGATTACTGCAAACGTGGCTTTCTTCAGGATTCTTCATGCCGCAACCACGCCATATCTTGTCTTCGGGGTTGGGACAAACGTCCATCCGGTGACCGAGGCGACCACGCCGGTAGCACATATGGATCTGCTTGCGATACAGCGAACACTCGACCAGTAGGTTGCCGTATCTGATGTAGTTCGGGACCTTGTCGCCGTCGAATGCGATGACCACCGTCGTCGTCTTGCCGATGCGGTTGGCTTGCATAGCAGTGGGATTATACTCTTGAACGATGTAGTCGTTGATTTCTTGAATAGTGTCCGTCATCGGGACACCCCTGATGACGCCCTTAACGGTGCCGTGGGGGGCGGTCTCGTAGGCGCTGACTTCGTGTGCCGTGCCGTTGATAGTGAGGCTTCTGACTGCCGAGTAGCGGTCTGCGTTCTCTCGCTTAGGCGTACTGATAACGACTTTTTGCTGTTTGTTCGGGCAAACATCTTGCGTCACCTCCTCGCCACTCACATTCGCAGCTGCGACGATGGCTCGGCTGATCTCGAATCTAGATACTTCCCCAATGTTCAGACCTCCCCTGGGACGCATGACGATCTTGATATCTTGCCTTGGCAACACAGGCATCGTTGCTGCTTTGAGTAGCTTGCTCTTGAAATTTTTCCGCTGCGGGCGATGATGGCCGGCAGCCGCCGGCCCCCCGTTGACCGGTGTTAGACTTATGCTATCTTCGGCTGGTCGTTTCTGAGCACTCTGGAGCGCTCTCGCGAGCGGCGTTGTCTTCGACTGGTTGAAAGAGGGTGCGTGCCCTGCGTTCGGCTGGTTCTTCTCGATTGCTCTCCTCTGTCTTGGAGCGCTCTGAGGCGCTCCGAGCCCTGTCGTCGGAGCAGTTATTAAGATTGAAACGTCATCGCAGCGCCGCGTCGCTGCTGTTGGCGACGGCAAACCGTAACCTTGGCAACCTAGGCCACTGCATGCTGGCGTCTCGACGAACGTTCGTCCCGCTGGCACGTCCGCCGGTTTTTCGGGCAGCGCCGGGAGCTTTGGATAAGCGGAACATCGGACGTTGGCAGTAGTCACATGGCTTCGCATCAGCAATTTCCTCCTCCGAGAGCGAGTCGCACGTTCGGCTTGCGCGCTTGTCTCCTACCTTTGAGCTCGGGAAACGACCGATCTACCCAACTCTGCTTCGGGGCATACAGGCGACCAGTCGAAGATACCATTAGCTTGCTCTCTTGCTCTTCAGTCTTCTTCTCCCCGGCGATGCGCCAGCCAAACTTCTGGGAAACTTCCTCCGGCATTATTTCTTCACCGTCCACTTCCACACGCATAGCGGACGCCATTTTCTTGAAGCACTTCGCCTCTAGGTCCCCGGCAAGGTCGATGGCCCCGCCGGACCACGCCTATGCACGGCCGCTAGGCCCTGCTTTCTTCAGGCTTAGCTCGTAGCGACACTGTGCTCGTAGAAAAAATCTTCCTAAATCGTAGAGAAATGGTTTCGCACCTCAGATTTCGGTATCCACACGGTCCTTGTAACTTCACGGATGCCGTTGTGTGAGACCTTGCATGAGCTGGGGCGAATTACCGGGCCTTTTGCCGAAAAATCGAGGAGCACATGTGAGACGCGTCAGCACATACCATGGCTCATCTTCACTAGACTCAGAAGCATAAGCAATCTGTACCAGAAGCATGACTGCGTATAGTTAGCTTCGCCACACTACAGTTGGTTATGCGGTGAAGCATATTAAAAGGGGAGAGGTTTAATTATGAAATAAAATATGCGACAGACTCAACTGTAGACTCAGCCAAACCAGCCAAACCACTTGCTCCAGCTATCACAATAGTAACCAGAGCAGCTCACACTCAACGCGCTCGGCGCTCCAGCCAACCATGTGCGATTTTAAATCTGGAACACGAGAGCCTGGACTTTGATGCTAAGCGGCATCTCAAGAGGCGAATTGATCTTATGGCTGATAGTTCACATAGCCGCAAGCGATTTTGTCAGAGAATACTCTGAGTTCTGTGGTCTCCATGTGACATACAAGATGACATCGACTGACGTATATGGCTGCCGGTACGGCATGATTAGCTTAGCTAACCTGGCTCGATCGCGATCGAAAGTGCGCTGCGTGGCACCTTTATTAGACTGTTCCCTTTAATTGTGCTCAATGTGGGTAAGCTTGCGATAACAAGCCTTATTGCCCATTCTTATAGACACATCCAGCAATATCCATTGAACTGGAGGACCATATTTTCATCCCTACTGAACATCATGTTTTCAGATATGATCCTTAAAGTATAGCGAGGGGGGTACACTGGGCGCTTGCTTAGGATGTATCACCAGTGGTGTTTGCGACACACCAGACAAATGCCAGACTCATGGCACCTTATAAAGGTGTTAACCTTATGTTCTATCTATTAGGAGGAGTATTGTAACATTGGTGCTAAAAGACGATGAACTGTCGTTCATCCATTTTTTCTTTAAATCTATAAATTGAAGTTAGTTTAGCAGTTGACATTGCACTCATTTGGATGTTTCGCATCCATTTCAGTAGGAAGACTAAGGGCTACAAGTTTATTTTATTGATTGCAGTGGCCTTATTTCTTAACTGTCTTGATGTTGTTTGCCACCATCCCTTCGTGTTGACTTCTGCACACGATATTTTTCGTACACCCACTTTATATAACGCAAAAAAGGCAGCTGCAAGGACGTGAAGGAGCACGACCCCGCACAATGCAGAGGAGTGCACTCCAAAGCATGAAGATGTCTTTCCAGGCAATTTGGATGAGAAAACTAGAATGTGGATACATTGGGTGTGCCATTTGACTAAATGTGAAAAACTTTCAACAGACAGCACGTCACACCAAGATGCCAATTCTCACGTGCTCTAGGCAATCATCTTGACACAGTATTTTTTTTTGTATCTGATTGGAAAGTCATGGCTGGGTATGCTTGTTGAGACAAATACATAGGTGCAAGTGCCACTGAAAACTTGAAACTGTATTTAAAAAAAAAACCTGATTAGTTTTTTGAGAAGTGTCCGCTTTTTTGCCTTGCCTTTCAACACATGTGACTAAAAATTTTGTGGTACTACAACACTGCAGATTTGCTTAGTGACATAATACATACTTGCAATGAGCACTGCGCCTGTGCAACAGAGCGACAGCTCACAAAGAGAGCAACAGTTCACCTTTGTTAGCCTCAAAGAGAGCAACAGCTCACCTTTGTTAGCAGCTAACATATTTTAACTGTCGCTGTTGTTAGCAACAGTTAGCTGTTGACATAATGCAAGGATGCAAATACAAACATCTGTTATTCTGAATTTAAACACTGACGTGAAGCAGATAGATTTTCATGTCTTCCATTTTATCTATATTTTACACCTAATTTCGAAAGTATGCATTCCTCCTAGGTCCCAGAAAAGGGAAGCACTGGGACCGAGTAGCCGAGGTTTAAGAAGTCATTATCATTCCTATTTAAAACAGCGCCGAAAAACACGGACATGGTAGGACGCAGGACGAGCACTGACTGCCAACAACAGCTTTATTGGAGCCTGCGCAAATATATCCAATTTGCAACAGGCATGAAGAGAGTGAAAGAAGGGGAGGGAAAGGCGAGTCAACGTAGGTCAACTACTGCTGATGCATGCGTAAATAACACTAAGCAATACAAAAGAAACCATAACATAGTGGACACAGGTCAAACTGCTTAACTTTTAAGGAACTTAAGTTCTTTATCACAAAGTGCTATGGAAGGAACTAACACAGGTGGCTCCTAACTGGCACATTGAAAATGCCTCAAATATTTCTCTGGCCATCTGATTCCTGTACCTTTTCAACACGCGTGTGTCGTCAAGGAGTGGAGAACAGCCACACTTCGCACAATGAACAGCCAGATTACTGCCAGTCTTAATCTTGACACAGTGCGCATGCTCACGCAAACGTTCATTGATACAGCGTCCTGTTTTCCCTATGTAAGTGCAGCCGCAAAAGGTGGGAATGGAATACATTACATTGGTAGTGCAATCTACAGGCTTGGCGACATGTTGCTTATTGCACGGTCCAGACGTTCTCCGGCTTTCGTTTATTTTTTTGCACATCCTTCCCAACTTGTTAGGCGCAGTGAACACGACCTTTATACCAGCCCGGCTGGCGGCTTTCTTGATGCGATGGGACACACCATGTATATACGGGATCGCAGTAGTCTTGGTTAAGACATCACCCGCTTCGCGCTGTTTCTTGGGGGAACGAGCCTCTTGCAATAAGACTTCCGTCAAGGATGACAGCAGTTGTTCAGGATAGCCACTTGTTTTAAGCCGCTGGACTTGATTGGAGAGGCTGCTGGACAACGAGTGGTGGCAAGAGCAAACGACCGCATTTCTAAGGGCCCCTAGGGCAATGGAGCGCTTCACCACTTCAGAATGGTTGGATGTGTAGGGGAGAAGGTGCTTTTTGGAACGCGGGGCGTACATCCAACACGTGTGCCCTTCCTGGAGGTGTACTGCAAGGTCTAGGAAGCGGATTTGGCCTTTTTCCGGCAGTTCTCTTGTCACGTCAAACCTCGATAGATGCACTCGAATTTTTCAAACACTTTGTCGACCAGGGTTATGGCTTCATTTGGGTTGGCAGAAAGGATCACCAGAAAATCGTCGACGTAGCGAAACACCTTCTTAAAAGGAATTGTGCTGAGTTGCTCCTGGAGGAGACTATTATAGTGCGCCAACAATAGATCATTTATTATGGGCGCCTATGCCTATCCCGTTCTTTTGCACATAGAACTCTTTATTATGCTGGATGACGGTAGATGTTAGGTAAACCTGCAGCAGGTCCACGAAATTGGTGACGCTGGTGCCAACCGCATTCTGGAACCGGAGTTCACCTATCGTTTCTATGCCTTCCTGCACGATGGCGAAGAGATCATATTGAGGTAGGGAATAATATAGGTACTTGATGTCTACCGAGAATGCCAAGGCGGTGTTCTAAGCCCTGTTCTTTTCAACCTCGCGCTTCTTGGGCTGGCTGAATCCCTACCGGAAACAGTGAGTGTTTCAATATACGCCGACGACATCTGCATCTGGACATCAGTGGTCACTCGCCTGCAGGCTCGCGCAAGACTACAGCAAGCAGCAACACAGGCATCTGACTGTCTTCAGACACAAGGCCTTACCATCTCAACAGAAAAATGTGGGTTAGTCGCTTTTACGCGAAAAGCGATGTCTGGTTATCCAGTATACATCAATGGCCAGTTATCTGCTACATAAAAAATCATCGGTTTTTGCGTGTCATTGTTGACCGGGACCTCTCATGGAGCCCTCAGGTTGCCCACTTGAAGAAGAGGCTCACATCTATTGCTCACATCTTCAAGTTCATCGCCGGCAAAACATGGGGATCGTCAGTGGGCTCCATGCTACAGATATATCGAGCACTTTTTATCGGATTTCTATGCTATAGTTCTCCCGTACTTGCTAAAACATGCAAGTCAAATCTTTGAGTACTTCAGAGCGTGCAAGCACAGGCACTACGTGTTTGCCTAGGCCTTCTGCGGAGCGCCTCAACAGCAGGAACCATTATAGTGGCTCAAGACCATCCGGTCACGACTTACATCAGCACCGACTCGCTTAGGGCCCATGTTCGTCATATTTCACGGATTCAATCAATCTTTCTTGCCTGTCTGCCAGAACGACGACCACAGACATCCTTCTCCAACGAGGTCAGCAAGTATCGTGCCTCCCAACCATCGGGGTTCACACCATCAGCACGTTCAACCTCAGCTTTGTGGTGTTTAAAACAACCTCAAGTGCGTCTTACGGTTCCAGGGGTAAGAAAGAAGACCGACCTGCCTACCTTGGCCTTGAAGCAAGCAGCTCTGGATTGTTTGCACATTTTCTACTTTGACCGAGTCCACATATATACGGATGGCTCTTCCAGCCAGAGCAGCTCCACCGGGGCAGTGGTTATACCATCACGATCACTAAGCATCCGATACAAGATTTCTGACTTGACAACATCGACCGGTTCGGAGCTTGTTGCCCTCCGAGGTGCCGTTGATTATATTACCAACCAACCGGCTAACCGGTGGGCAATATTCTGTGATTCAAAGGAGGCCTTACAATGTCTTCTGTCATCTCTTCGTCGCGGGTCCTGTGAAGAACTCGTATCGGAGATACGAGAAATTCACCATCACATGATTGCGAAAGGGCACGACGTCGTGTTTCAGTGGCTGCCTGGCCATTGCCGTATCTCCGGCAACGACCTCGCTGACGACGCTGCTAAGAAAGCACACGAAGGAGCAACCCTTGTTTCTATACCTTTATCGCGTACTGACGCAGCCGAACGCTTAAGCAAGCTAGCGCACCGTATGACATTGGAGAAGTAGCACACACCTGATTTCTCCCAACATCGATTGCACTCCCTCGATCCATCTATGCAACTGCGGCTGTTACCAGGGCTTCCGCGTAATGAGGAAACAATACTGTGCCGCTTACGTTTGGGCGTCGCATTCACGAATGCATATACGTTTTTGATTGGAATGGCTGATAGCGCCGAGTGCAATGCCTGCGGTGTCGAAGAAACTATAGATCATCTACTGTGCTACTGCCCATCATTTGAAAATGAAAGACAAGATCTCTGCACAGCTCTCAACCAGTTAGATAGAAAACCGTTCACCTTGAACAAGACCTTGGGACCATGGCCTCGCATATCGCAGCTACAAAAGGCCACAAAAGCGCTGCTGCGATATTTGAAAGATACAGGATTGAGTCAGCGTCTGTAATCCGGACTGAGTGACTGAACGATATCCCCGGTGGACTTTCTCTTCTTTCTTTAATCTTTCCGTCCCCGCTTCCCTTTCCCCAGTGTAGGGTAGCCGACCGGACTCAGTCCTGGTTAACCTCCCTGCCTTTCATTTATCATTTGCTCTCTCTCTCTCTCCCTGTGCTCTTTTGATGCTTGACTCCTTTAAGAACTGGTCTGCCTCTCTCGACTTGCGTGCTAAAACGAGTCATTTATTGGAAGCTGCCTGAGACCTTCCAGAAGGTAGGACACTAGGCACTTTTGCCAAGTGCCCCCTTCCGAAACCATGACTCTGAAGGGGTGGACCATCTTGTGAGTTTTAACAGTAAAAAAGGCGGAAAGGCACATTCCTTTGGAGCGCTTCATCGCCTTAGACGACTTTTCTAGACAGGCTTCCTCAAATCTGCCTACGGCGAACTTCTTGGTCTTGGAAGGGTTGAACCAATCGGCAACTTTGAAATTTTCTCTGAGTGCGCATTCTGCGGAAAGTTGAAATTGTAGCGAGTGGCATGCAACAAAGGCGCCTTCTTTATCTGACACTAGCAACTTTAGGTCACTACTCCGCAGCGATTCGATGACCTCCTCAAGATGACCTCTTCGCTGTCGTGCAGGAAGGCATAGAAACGATAGGTGAAGTCCGGTACCAGAATGCGGTTGCACCAGCGTCGCAGTTTCCTGGACCTGCTGCAGGTTTACCTAGTTCTACCGTCATCCAGCATAATGAAGAGTTCTGTCTACAAAAGAACGGGATATGCATAGGCTCTCGTATTGTTGGCGCATTATGATAGTCTCCTCCAGGAGCAACTAAGCACAATTACTGTTAAGAAGGTGTTTTGCTACGTCGACGATTTTCTGGTGATCCTTTCTTCCCATCCTAATGAAGCCACAACCCTGGTCGACCAAGTGTTCGAAAAATTCAAGTGCATCTATCGAGGTTTCACGTTCACAAGAGAATTGCTGGAAAAAGGTCAAATCCGCTTCCTAGACCTTGCACTACACCTCGAGGAAGGGCACACGTGTTGGATGTATGCCCCGCGTTCAAAAAAACACCTTCTCCCCTACACATCCAACCATGCTAAAGTGGTGAAGCGCTTGATTGCCGTAGGTGCCTTTAGAAATGCGGTCGTTCGATCTTGCCACCACTCGATGTCCAGCAGCCTCTCCAATGAAGTCCAGCGGCTTAAAACAAGTGGCTATCCTGAACAACTGCTGTCATCCTTGGCGGAAGTTTTATTGCAAGAGGCTCGCTCGCCCAAGAGACAGCGCGAAGCGGGTGATGTCTTAACCAAGACTGTTGCGATCCCGTCTATACATGGTGTGTCCCATCGCATCAAGAAAGCCGCCAGTCGGGCTGGTATAAAGGTCGTGTTTACTGCGCCTAAGAAGTTGGGAAGGATGCGCAAAAAAATAAACGAAAGCCGGAGAACATCTGGACCGTGCAATAAGCATCATGTCGCCAAGCCTGTAGATTGCAGTACCAATGTAGTGTATTCCATTCCCACCTCTTGCGACTGCACTTACATAGGGCAAACAGGACGCTGTATCAATGAATGTTTGCGTGAGCATACGCACTGTGTCAAGATTAAGACTGGCAGTAATCTGGCTGTTCATTGTGCAAAGTGTGGCTGTTCTCCACTCCTTGGCGACACACGTGTGTTGAAAAGGTACAGCAATAAGATGACCAGAGAAATCTTTGAGGAATTTTCAATGTGTCAATTAGGAGCCACTGTGTTAGTTCCCTTTCCATAGCACTTTGTGATAAAGAACTTAAGTTCCTTAGAAGTTAAGCAGTTTGGCCTGTGTCCACCATGTTATGGTTTCTTTTATATTGTTTAGTGTTATTGACGCATGCGCAGCAGTAGTTGACCGACGATGACTCGCCTTCCCCTCCCCTTCTTTCACTCTCTTCATGCCTGTTGCAAATTGGATATATTTGCGCAGGCTCCAATAAAGGTGTTGGCAGTCAGCGCTCGTTCTGTGTCCTCCCTTGTCCGTGTTTTTGGCGCTATTTTAAATATAAATGATCCGTACCAACTAGCTCGCACCCAAACCCTTCTAAGTCATTATTGTTTACGTACATGCTCGCGCAACCAGTTCATTAGAACCACTCGTAGCTCCCAAAGCCAAAGCAAGAAGCAGTTAAGGTCTTTTATTGTGTACACCGTGGTGAGCACCCTGTCTTAATCAGAAGCGACAGAGTCGCTTGCAATCGAAAAATTATTTGGCACATGTAAAATTGCGGTTTCTCCTGTGTAATAGTATGTGTGCTTCTCACAGGTATTTTACAGTTTAGTCAAGGTGACTCAATCTACTTGCCAGCGAAGTATGCTTCTGAAAGCAGGGATGTGTTCACTGCAAAAAAACTTGAAGCACCAGCCTGCAACACTTTTTCATCAATTGGCGGATGTGAACATACATTGATAAGCAAAAATCCTTAGATTGATGGCTTCTGCAGGCAAACTTTTTATAAGGCAAATAAATTAGAGCATTTTTTAATGTTGTAAATGTCTGCACTTAAGATAGAGTGCACAGTGAGGCAGTGTATTAGTCTTCCCAGACACATGTATACTTGTTTTGAGACGAAGCCAAGATTTTGTGATGCGCGATGTTCTTTCTTACTTTATCGTAGTTTAACCACTTCAGTAGAAAAGAAGCTTTGGTTTCAGGTAGTTGGTTCATCGCGCAAGTGTATGCATAGCCGCTTGCGAAATCTACGGCCGTGGAAGGGATATGTGATACAGCATGGTGCCTTTCCCAATTTATGATTTAATTCTTTGTCTTTTCCTTGCACTGCCCTGCCTGTATGTATGCTGATTTCGCCTTTGGTGCATCATATTCATCACGTATGATTTTTATTTCACGTCTAAAGCCGCGCTATACTTCAGTTAGATTGCATTTTCAAAACGTTGCAATAACTGATCGTGTAATTATGCAAGCTGCTCCTGAGAAATATACCGTTAATACCGTAATGCGGAATGAAAAGCTACCGTACATTACAAAAAAATTGATGCGCAAGATTGTAATGCCCATGCTCCTTTTATTTTTATACTCATTTTGAGACAGACTGGATAATATTGTAAATGATATTTTATTTATTTGTGAGAAGGTGTAACGGATTATTCCCAACAGCACCAGGAAACTACTTTCGTGAGGACGCCAAGCGTATAGGAAATATGGCACTCCTCTGTTCCGCTTTGAGACCAGGCGAGACGTTGCTGCAAAACCGTGACAAGACACACGCTTTGAAAAATTGTGTGCAGTCCATACATGAATAACTTTATGTAAAATATTTGTTACGAAAACTAGATCTGCGGCCTCACATGAGAATGTAGGACAGATTTCTAAATGCACTGTACACCCAGCCAGGAACATCCATAGGTTGAACAGGACATTATCGAATGAGCTGCTGTCTTAGAATATGCGACAGAAAAAAGTTTATTGCACAGTTTACCTTAGCAGCACCATGCTTTGCAGCTTATCTGGTAACCTCTGCCGTGTAAGTGCATGTGTTTTGTGTTAGAAATGCGTTGCTGGCCAGTAATTTCGCGCATATTTCTCTTCGATCGCAGTGTCAATACTTTGTAAGTTTGTGCTTGTCCTTTCTCTGTTTAACTTTCCATTGCACACCTTATTTCTAAAAAGAATGACCCAAGTGAAAATAAGGGATGTATCCACACTGCAATACTTATTAAACTTTAGAGATTATACCTAAGTAATAATACAATGTGTGTTGTAAACTTCATGGACATCTTTGTAATCTAATTATATGTGTGTCGGTATATTTCTCGAATTATTACTCAGTTTGTTTTGTGAAGAATCAATAAAGCTTTTGGGCTGTCAAGAGAAAGAAAATGATTCATTAGAGCAACGCGGCGACTACAGATTACATCCAATTCAAAGGAGCTGCGTATGAAGCAATAAAGTACTTTCCAAATGTAAGTATTGCGAATCCCTTCTAACGTGACCATGGCTCTACATTGTGAGTGATTTCACTCTATCGGGAAGAGTACTAGCATTCTGTTCTGAACGATCACAATCTCTCTGTTTGGAGTACAAGGACTCTGTTTGGGGGAGAAAGAACACTCGTTTTATAGGAGTGCTATTACCCTTGTGGGGAGAGAGTATTAGCACTCCGCGGAAAAGTACTAGCGCTCCCTTGCCGTGGAGCAATAAAATTGTGTCGGGGGCAGTTGCTCTGCTGTCTCTCAAAGGGGGTCGATCTGCTCTGAAAAAGAGTTAAATATGAGACAGGCAGATACCCCCTCAAAAAGAGTTCCCGGAATTCTTTGTTTCTAGAGTGTAGAGTGAGAACAGGAGCGACGTAACTGCACTTCCGTACGTAAAGGAAGTACCCGCCTAGCAACTGATTAGTGTTGTGACTGTGCTATGGGAAGTCCCCATTTCGTGTGGACTTCTGAGAAGCAGCGTGCATATGAGGTGCGGCGAATTGCTCTTCTGTCTGGTCCACTCTTTGTAGGTGCACGAACTAGTGGCACAAGCCAAGTAGCAGGCCGTTGAAACACCTTAGGTAAATAATTAGCTAAAGTACATGTGAACGTGGCCACCTGAATAACTCCAAACTACGTCGCGATTGGTACTTGTTCTAGTCATTTACCGTTTCGCTGTCCAACAACCTTCACAGCGTAGATTGGGGACCATTTTTTTATAAGGGAGTTCGGTGTCGGAAGAAATATCCGGAACTACCGTAACATTGCTTCTGGAACCCAAACCTCGAATGAAACGTCATGAATTTAAATGTCTGCGAAAGTATCTATTACGAGAGGATCATCGTTCACGATCATCGTATCACCACGATCACCGAACATCCCACAAAATTTCACATAAGCTTCTAGCAAATTAAAAATCTCACATTCAAGAAAAGGATTAATGAAGCAGATTGTACATTGCTATTTTTGAGAGCACGCACAAGTTAGACTAGGTTAGGTTAAATTTATAGAGTGTACTTGGTACAGTGTAGGACAACATTTGGAAGCCTTAATTTTTACGCGGCATCGAAAGAAACCAGTGTTCACAATGTCTTATGAAGCCCCCGCAGGGGCGTCTGCGTAAGCAAGCGTTTTGTGGGTTGCGCCAGCACGTACCCGAGCACACGAGGGTTGGCACCTCCCAAGTGTAGCCGTGCGTGGCTTAGCCGTGTCTGGGGAAAGGGGGATCCTGGGGGTTGAGCCGATGCTGAGTGTTTGGATCTTTAAGGCGGTGGACGCCACACACCTATTTGGCCTCTGCTTCACTTAGACGGCACCTCCAGACTGACCCACCTGGAGGAAATCGGCAGTCACCTCTTCCTGTCCACTTCAATCTTCGGCTTTCTCTCTCACTTTCATTTTTTCCTGTCTTCTCTTCACTTCTTACTTCCAGACTTCCAGGTGGCAAGGTTTACCTGGTGTAGCTATCCAAAGTTGGGTATCTTATATTAGGTTATAGTGACTATATATGTACGGCTGGCGTCTTCGTTGATTTTAGGCTTCGTGGCGTCGCCTTGGGCTCGGTGGTGGGCGGCTGGCATAGCTAGCAAAGTGATATTTATTTTGATGGCTTTTTCTTCCTTCCCCCGACTCCCTGGTCGCCTTCTTTCCAAGAGAGGGCGCACCGATGACTCCCTGAAACGTTTCGGCCAGACAATGAAATTCACCCAAAGTACCATGTCTTAAGTTGTGGAAACCGTGATAAAGCTCCAAGAACGCAATCATTATTTGTTTTCGCAAAGTCTCTTACTGAGAAACTAGGTCCCGGCTACAAGGTCACAAAGATGGCCAGCGGTGATCTGACACTCAAGATCAAGAAGAACATTTCTTCCCAAGAAGCGCGAAAGCGTGTTTCTTTCCTCCATACCGCAAAGTATCCTGGTGCGGCGCTTTAGGGGGGCGGCGCCGCAGCATACTGGGACATCAGCCCGGCAAACAAAGAGTGCGGCCACGGCAGTGCCCCCAGCCCCCCAGGCGACAGTAGCGAGTGCTGCTGTGCCGTCTCTAAAGGAGGGCCCATCAACCTCTGGGTTGGTGGCCACCAAGGCTCTGCTTTTCTAGGCAACGCCTACCTTGAAAACACCCCGCTCTAGTGAGCGGAAGTCCAGCGGCTCCCAGGTGTCGATGGACACAACCACAAACCGGGTGGCGCATGCAGCGTCTCGGGAGCGGCACACATCTGGTGACCGCTCCAACAAAGAGAAAACCCGGATCACGGGGCTTGGAAATGCTCCATAAGCCAACTGGCTCCTATTATTGCACAGCACATTAAACACAAACAGTATGGATGCCCAAATATTACACTAAAACGTGAGAGGTCTTATCCACAACATCGATGATATCAAAGATCTCTTGCAAAAATGCAATCCAAAGGTGCTGTATGTTCAGGGGACACATCTTAAAGCTACGCAAACAAACTTTCTCAGGCAATACGCTATCTTCCGGAAAGACCGAGATGAAGCTGTTGCATCGTCCGGCGGAGTAACAATAATAGTCGACAGAGATGTTGCTTGTAGGCAACTGCAACTCCGAACATCTCTTCAGGCAGTTGCTATCAAAGCAGTGCTATTCAATAAACTAGTTACCGTCACGTCTTTATACATCCCTCCAAGTTATCAACTCTCAAGCACAACATTTCAAAGCTTTATTGATGAGCTCCATCACCCTTACATAGTCGTCGGTGGTCTAAACGCGCATAGCACACTGTGGGGCGGCTCTCGCTGTGATGCGAGAGGACGGCTTATGGAAAACATCCTATTCTCTTCAAGTTCCTGCTTGCTTAACAAGAAAAAGCCAATACTTTACAGCTCTACATACAAATCATTTTCTTCGATAGACCTAAGCAGAGCGTCTACTACAACTGTGCCATATCTAGAGTGGGATGACATTAATAACCCTTATGGAACTGGTCACTTGCCCATTGTTCTGAACATTAAAAAACAAAGTGAGTGTCCTGCACATGTTCCTCGATGGAAAGTTGAATCAGCGGACTGGATGAAGTTTCGCGAACACAGCTGCCCTGGAATGGTATCTGCGAATTTAGCCTAGACGATGCAGTAGCATACATAACAGCGTTCATTCTTGAGGCTACACTAGTACGTATCCCCCAAACAAATGGGTCACCCTCGAAACGACGTATTCCGTGGTGGAATGAGGAGTGCAGGGAATCCCGGAAAAAGCAAAACAAGGCTTGGAATCTCCTTCGTAACTCCCGAACCGCAGATAACCTAATTAACTTCAAGTCGATTAAGTCAAAAGGCAGAATGATCGAATCTAGCGAATCGTCATTGCACTACCAAAGGGCAAACGCCCTGAAAGTTAAGCCAGATGTTAAAAATCCTTGTCATTATACTATATGCGACTTGTCGACTACTAGGCGGTTTCGTAACTGCCCAGCCACTAGGCCTCCTCTGTCCCTCCGGTTGGAAGCACTGTCAGAAAAACAGGGGTCCCTCTTTTACAGAATGTCCTAATGGCTCCTACACGGCTTCCACCACCTTGGGAGTAGCAGACTATCCAGTGTGACATCTATTTCTTAGAAGTATCGAAACGAGCCCTGGAGGCACAAATATATTAGCATTTTCTGGAACTTAAGGAGAAGTATTCCTGGGATGAATTTTACGCAGATGCTTCGAAGTCTCCTGCCGGTGTTGCTTACGAAGCTTTGGGACCCTCATTTTCAACATCTGGAGCACTAAATCCACACACCAGTATCTTTACAGCGGAAGCATGCGCTATACTTAAGGCTATTCAACACTGTAGCTCACAAGTGTCGCTAAGGCTATTGTCTTCACAGACTCATTAAGTGTTGTGAGAGCCTTAATTAGCCTACGAAAACAAAAGAACTCCGTTTTGAACTAACTGTATGCCTCGTTGTGCTCCGCAAACATGTGCAACCAAGCGATCGTCTTATGCTAGGTATCTGTAGCTGCTTACGAAATGACTACGTCAGTGAGCTTTAGCGACACAGATGGGAATACCCCCATCCCTGCCACAGACCTAAAGCCTTTTCTGCGCCGTGAATTAAGGAATCATTGACAAGAAGAGTGGGATACACAAGCAATGAATGAGCTTCACATGGTAGAACCAAAACTGGGGAACTGGGTAAGTGGGAAAACAGTGCGGTACCAGGAAGTAGTTCTTTGCCGATTAAGAGGCCACACATACGGTACTGACTCTTATCTCTTGACTCGGGGTGATGGTCCAACTTGTAGTAAGTGCGGCAATTGTTTGATAGTTCGCCATGTCCTTATTCAGTGCCCTGCAATAAAAACAGAGAGGAAAAAGTATTTCCCTTCTGGATATCGCGAAAATATACCCTTTCACCCTGTATTTTTCTTAGCCATGAACCGCTTTTTAGTCTGCAAACAATCTTAGAATTTTTAGCCTAAACCAACACTTTGAAAATAATTTGGCCATGCAACTATTAGCGCGTGACTAACAGCCCTGCATTTAAGGGCTCTCTTGGAACTGTGGTGTCATTGTTGTGTTTTGTTGCATCATGTCTTTACGAAAGTCCATTGTGATAGCCCACATAACTACCTAGTCAGCGTCATTATTTTAGCACCTATATATTTTACGCCACTTAAAGCGACAGGCTTTAGGCCCTTCTACAGCCATGCTACATCTACCATGAGAAATTCATTGAGCACGGCATCCACAATACATAGTTAACATTACCCCTTGTCATGGCGCTCTTTGGGTAAACCTTGTCCTTGCGCCATAAAACATCACACATCATCACCTATTTCGAGAGCGGAACACTTAACGGCAACCACTGTAGAATTAACTGTCATCATGCGTACTTAGAGCACTGCGCGTCAATCAAAGCTTCACTGTTGCTTCTTGTACACATACGCACATACACATCACATACACAACTGAGCATGTGTTGGTGGGCTAGTTGGTTAAGCATGATTACAAAAACGGCGCCGAATAAAACAACACACGTGCTGTCTCGTGTTTTCCCTTCTTCGTGTGTTGTTTTATTCGGCGCCGTTTTTGTAAACATACACAACGTTCATCACTAGCGCCAGTCACTTACGGATTCACCCGTCATAGCAGACTCATATTCAGCATTTGCTCTATGGACCACACTAGAGATCAACGATACTGGCACTAGCATGTCGTATGTAACGGCAGAGCAGTCTGCAAGAAACACGTACAAAGACGACACATGTAAAACCGTATGAACGCTGTCTGTCGCTGCTTTGTCCAGCCAGTTTCAAAATTTGTCTTCTTCCTACATGTTTTCCCTTTCTTTCTTTCTTCCTCCCTTTTTTTGAGCGCAGTGCATTCTTTGGCTATACTTCCGTGATTTAGGCCCACGAAACGAACCAAGCCCAAACCAAAGCTTTATTGCCGCATTTGTCATTTGAATAATCTAGAGGAGCAGCACCGAAATGGAATTCGCGAGCATTTGGCCGTTTCACTTGGAACTGCGAACGAGCTGGCATACCGTGAGGCCTAAACAATGATCGTACGATGCGCCTGCTTTTCTCGGAGTGTCTACTTTCGCAAGGCAATATTATTCATGGTAAACATAAAACCCTTAATTTGGGTTATCATAATATTGGGCTCGTAGGGGGGGGGGGAGCAATAATGAAAAGAATAGTTCAGCTTGAAAACAAAGAAATAATAAGAGCAGAAGTTACAACTGAATACATGTTACAAAAAACTCAGTGCTCTTCCACTCTGTGAAGAAGGTTGATTAGCGAAGCTGCGTATGTGGGCCCCTTAATAGCGAACTGCACCTCCACCGCGGGTCGGCCCGGCATAGCACTATGTTCAGGATCGGCCCAGGTATGGGGAGTGCTTAACGCCTGCTTCATCTCCGCCACGGGTCGGCTCCGCATTGCGCTATCTTTGGGAGCGGCCCACGCATGGGGAGTGCCTGACGCCTGCTTCAGCCGCGGGCCTACCCGGCATTGCGCTATTTTCAGGATTGGCGGATGTATGGGGAGTTTCTTGCTTACAACTACAACACGAAAATAGTACTGGATGGTAGAGGTATACAGCTTAGCTGTAAAAAAATGTTAAATGCACAAAGATCAAGGGCTACTCCTGTCCATTATTGCACAAACAAAAATGACGCAAAACACAGTAAAAAGAAAACAAGTGCGAACAATGTCCAACAAATCCGACAAGGGCGAAAGAAGTTACTTCGAGTGTAACACAGCTGACAAAGAATAGAATAAAGCAGAGTTTCTACAATGCAAGATTATATATTGTATGGTATCGAAAACTTCATTTATGTATTTAATTTTTATTTATTCATATTGTCAGCTCATGACGGGCCATTACAGGAGTCGATTTAACACACATAAACAGAGAAGTCCATTAGTGCACTTGAACACTGCACAAAAAAGAAGAAAAACAAAATGAAGCAGCACTGCTGATATGAAACACATTAACAATATAATTACCCAGAACATTTTGACTTATTATGCCACAATAATAGTACAGAACATCAGGGTGCATCAGGGTACATACGGCAATGTATTGCTTCCAAGAATGCATTAAGTGATTTTATTTGGACAATTGAATCAGGCAAAGAGTTCCACTGCTGAATTGCCCTTGGAAGAAAAACTATACCTGAAACAGTCATTGTGCACTGTGGAAAGAGGTATATACATGCTATGTCTCTGCCGTGATGTTTCCTATGTCTTGATTTGGAAGTACTTATCGTATCTTATTTTGTCAATGTTATGAATTACTAAGAACATGAATTTAAGCCTTTCATGCAGCGTGCGTTTTTGCAGAGGTGGGAGCTATGCAAGTTTACATAATTCAGTTGGAGAGTGAAAACGGCGGTATTTTTAAGTATAAACCTAGAAGTAAGGCGCTGGACCTTCTCTAGATTTAGACAGCTACTTTGGGTGTAGGGATCCCACACTATTTTTGCGTACTCAATTATGGGTCTGAGCAAGGTTTTGTAAGCTAAAATTTTAATTTCAGGGGAGGCACACTGTAGGTTACGTCTCAGCCCCCACAATAAGTTCTTAGCTTTTGCACAAAGCTCATTTACGTGAAGACTCCAATGCATGTAGGGTGAAAATATAAGACCTAGGTGTTCATATTGCTTAGCTCGAGCAAGTTCATGACCGTTGATACCCTATGAGAAATTTGCAATAATATTTTTTCTAGATATGGACAGAAAACCCGACTTAGTTGAGTTAAGCTGCTTTTGCCACTGATCACACCAGCTCTTAATTTTCTGTAAGTTAAGATTAAGGTCGGCCTAATCACCTGTTGACTGCATTATCTTGTACAATATGCAGTCGTCGGCAAACATTCTTATTTCGGTAATGGCGTCATTTGGCAGATCATTTATAAAACTAGGAATAAAAGGGGCCCTATGACACTACCCTGGGGTACCCCAGATACCACGGGAGATAAACAAGGTTGCGGGTGTCGCAGTTGAACATATTGCTCTTTATGTGCAAGGTAGGAAGTAAACCACCGTGTGAGGGAAGAATTTTTGAATGTAACACTGACTTTAAGTAAAAGCTCTTTGTGGGACACCTTGTCAAAGGCCTTTGGAAAGTCTAAGAATATTATATCAGTTTGGCCGCGGGCATTACTTTTGCTAGGAAGGTCATGTAGAAGCTCGATAAGCTGAATGACGGTGGACAATCCTTTGAAAAAGCCATTATGCCCTGTAAAATTTAATTTATGGTCATCTAACTAGGTGAGCAGATGCTTTGATACAATGTGTTCTAGCATTTTAGAAAAGGTGCTCGTGAGCTATATCGGCGGGTAGTTGCTAGTGCGAGAGGCTCGACCACCTTTATGAATGGGCACAATTTTTGCGTGCTTCCAGGCAGTCGGAAAGCAGCCACTAGAAATGGATGAATGAAAATTAGTGTTAAATACTTGGATGTCGAGTCGGCATATTTATAAAGAAATTTATTGGCGGTTTCATCAGGGCTGGGACTTTCTATTTTATATTACCGTGAAGCAACAGATTGAAAACGCCCTCTTGTGTAATCTTGATATTCTGAATAGGAAGTCTGTCCGCATAATCATTAACGGTAGGCAAGATACCATCATGGATGGTAAAAACTGAGGAAGAAAGGAGTTAAATACCTCCGCTTGATCCTGGCTACTTTTGTCTGTGTGCATGCTACATGACTTAGCCGTTGGATTCAAGTACCTCCGAAACTTATCTGGGGCTTCCATGAGAAATCATTTCAGCGTTGAGTTATAAAAGTTATCTTTAGACGTCTTCAGGTTATGTCGGAGCTTTTTGCCGAAAAGATTAATGTCATGTTTCTGTTCGATACTAGGACTGAGGGTGCAAGCTTAAAGCTTAACCATATTCAGGTCACGCTAGTTTCCTAGCCCGAAGCAGGTCGCTCCCATGTGGAGACCGAAAGGCCGCATCGTGCACCTCATGAGCGGCCCATGTCTGTTCTATAGTTCGGAGCTACGGAGAGCCGCTTCCCAAAGCTCGTTGGTGTTGTCCTTGCCGTCGGGTAACGCGGAGCACCGCCAGATCATATGCTTTAGGTCTGCTACGCTACCCCATCGCGGGCAAGTGTATGAAGCCAATGCTTCGGGAAATGCTTTGCTTACTTAAAGGTGATTGCGATAGGTCGCCGTCTGCAAGAACTTCGGGTCATAGCTAGGGGTCTGTTTAGCTTGTACATGTACACGTGTACTTATCTTTCGCGGGCGGCCGCGTTTCGGGGCCTGACAGGTATTGTCGCACGGCGCGGGACGCGCCTACATGTGTCCGAAGTTTCTGGAAAGTTATCGATGCTTCTATCCGCTGTCTGTCGTCGCCGAACCTTGTGGTATCTGATTTTATCGCCTTACGCGAATGGTGTAGAACTCTGTAGAAGGCACGCGGGTCCCAACAATTAGTCTGGAACATTCGACGACTATTGTATAAAAGCCGACGCACTTCACCCGCTGATCAGATTTTCGACGATCGCCGACCGTGTTCGCAAATATTGTTGTGCTATTAAGTGTAGCCTGTTTTGTGGGCAGAGGTTCACCCAACAAAAGTTAGTTTTGTCGTTCACAGTATTGCTACTGTGTTATTCAACGTCACCACCATGTGACATCTGGTGGAGGTGCTTTACGTTCATGTACCGGACGCTCCCGACAAGCTGTAATCCAAGCCCGGACCAGAAAGACAACACCAGCGCCGCCCCGGAACATCGACCAAGCCGCCGGCTGCAGCAGCTGCCCCCGGAGCACGGAATTCTACCAGAGGCGACCAAGAAAATTGCCAGAGAAGTTCGTGCTGAGACGACCAAGACGACAGCCCCAATGACAGCCGGAGCAGCCCCAGTAGTTCTGCAGCAGCCCAGGGAGCCACTGATGTTCCGCGGTTCCACATTTGAGGACCCGGAAAGCTGGCTGGAGACGTATGGGAGGGTCGCTACGTTTACCAGTCGGGACAGCGACGACAAGCTCCGGCATGTCTATTTCGCATTGGAAGACGCCGCCAGGACCTTGTTTGAGAATCGAGAAGCCACCTTAACGACGTGGGACCTCTTCCGAAGCGGCTTCTTGCAAACGATTACAAGCGTCGTGCGAAAAGAGCGATCCCAAACACTACTAGAAACCAGAGTGCAGCTACCAAACGAGACGATCGCGATCTCCGCGGAGGAGATGGCCCGTGTTTTCCGGCACGCCGACCCGGAAATGTCGGAGGAGAAAAAAGTCCGCTTCCTCATGCGGGGTGTCAAGCAAGAACTTTTCGCTGGACTTATTCGTAACCCGCCAAAGACCGTAGCTGAGTTTTCTGCAGAGGCATCGACGATCGAGAAAAGTCTGGAGATGCGCACCCGGCAATATAACCGCGAGGGGCTCACGCCGCAGTACGCCATCCAAGGATTGGGTTACGACGACCTGCAAGAGACCATCAGGGCCATTGTGTGCGAAGAACTGCGCAAGGTCCTGCCTTCGTCGCAGCCTCAAGTGGCCTGGATCGCCTACATCGTGAAAAATGAGGTTCAGCGATCGCTTAGAGTTCCTGAGGTGCAACCTCAGTTGCAACCTGAGGTGCAACCTCACCTACGCCGCCGTCGTACGCCGTCAAGGCCCCTCTCCGCGACAGCGCCAAGGCCCTGTAACGCCGCAGTTCCGTCGTGCGCCGCCGCCGCCGCCAGCACGCCCACCCGTCGCCCAGCCCACATACGCGAGAAAGATGGACATTTGGCGAGCCCCCGACCGGCGCCCGCTTTGCTATCACTGCCGAGAAGCCGGCCATGTGTATCGCCGATGCCCATGCCGCGACCTGGGACTGAGAGGGTTACGATTACGCCATAATCGTAACCGATTACGCCGTAATGAATGGACACATCGCAGCCCAGTTGAAGAAGGTTAAGACTGCATGGGAGGACCCCCAATTTCGGACCGCTGGCGGACACCTCATTACGCGGACTGGAATCTGCAGGGTAAGGGTTACCATTCATGACCGGACTTACCCTGCCACCTTGGTTATCCTCCAACAGTGTTCACAAGACGTCATTCTTAGCATGGACTTCCTGAACCAGCACGGCGCAATCATCGACCTGATGTCGAAATCGATAACGCTTTCGCAAGATCAAGCGATACCATGAGAGAGCTTTCGTGGTCACCGCGCCCTGAGTGTGCTCGACGATCAAGTGACAATCTCGCCGCGCTCCAGCATTGTTATTTCGTTCGGCACCGAAACACCCGCTCACGTAGAAGGCGTCATCGTAGGCGACCAACGTCTACTGCTCGACCGGGAAATTTGCGTCGCAAGAGGGATCTCTCGACTGCACGGAATAAACACGAAAGTGTTGCTGACAAACTTCAGCCAGGATTTCAAGCACATCGACAAGGGCACGACGATCGCATACATCGAGGAAATTCAGGAAACCAGCGATGCGTTTGTCCTCTCGGATTCTGTCGCATCTGCCCCGACGACCGTAGTTCTCGAGCCAGACTTCGACATAAATCCAAGTCTCTCCGTGATTAGGCAGCAACGGCTCAGAAGTCTGCTTCGACAAGTATTAACTCGTTTACAGATGAGGCGAAAGTCTGGAACCGCGTAAATAGAATTAGAGGGCGGCAAACATATTCACTCCCTCTAGTAAATACACAGGGTGATACACTGAAAGATCAGGCCGACTCACTAGGGGAACACTTTGAGAGTGTATCAAGCTCAAACCATTATTCACAATCCTTCCTAAAATATAAACAAATAGAAGAATGCAAGTCACTCATCAATAAATGCCGACAGAATGAACCGTACAATTGACCTTTTAGTGCTGCCGAGTGGAAAGCTGCCTTGACCGCATGCAAGACCTCTGCACCGGGATCCGATAGAATCATGTATGAAATGCTCAAAAACTTACACAATGACACACAAGTAACACTACTTACACTCTTCAACACTATCTGGGACGCAGGGTACCTTCCAACGGCATGGAAAGAAGCCATTGTGGTCCCTGTTTTGAAACAAGGGAAAGACCCTTCTTCAGTGGCAAGCTACCGCCCGATAGCCCTCACAAACTGCATGTGTAAGGTATTTGAAAAAATGATAAATCGGCGACTCATACATTTCCTTGAACAAAACAAATTGCTTGATCCCTTTCAGTGTGGCTTCCGAGAAGGGCGCTGCACAACCGACCACCTTGTACGTATTGAAGGACATATTCGTGACGCGTTTGTACACAAACAGTTCTTCTTATCGATATTCCTCGATATGGAGAAGGCGTACGATACGACCTGGCGCTACGGAATCTTGAGAGATTTGTCAGAAATGGGCATTCATGGTAATATGCTAAACGTAATAAAAAGCTACTTGTCCAATCGTACCTTCAGGGTGAAAGTAGGCAATGTCCTGTCACGTCCTTTTGCACAAGAAACCGGTGTACCCCAGGGTGGCGTGCTCAGTTGCACACTCTTTATTGTTAAGATGACAACACTTCGTGCTTCCTTACCACCGTCCATTTTGTATTCAGTCTATGTGGACGACATTCAAATAGGTTTCAAATCCTGTAACCTCGCAGTGTGCGAGAGACAGGAACAGCATGGTTTGAACAAGGTGTCAGGGTGGGCAGAGAAAAATGGATTCAAAATCTATCCTCATAAGAGTTCTTGTGTTTTGTTTACAAGGAAGAGAGGCCTGGTTCCGGATCCCTGCTTAGAAGCGTGTGGACAACAGATACCTGTAAACAAAGAACACAAATTTCTAGGTGTCATACTTGACTACAGACTCACTTTCGTCCCCCACATTAAACATCTTAAAGAAAAATGTTTGAAAACAATGAACATAATGAAACTTCTATCCCAGACTACGTGGGGTAGTGACAGGAAGTATTTAATGAATCTATATAAAAGCCTCATTCGATCGCGACTAGACCATGGTGCCGTCATTTATCACTCTGCCACCCCGAGCGCACTAAAGATGCTAGACCCTGTTCACCATCTGGGTATCCGTTTAGCCACAGGAGCTTTCAGAACGAGTCCCGTACAAAGTTTATATGCAGAATCGAATGAGTGGTCACTTCATATCCAGAGAACATACATCAGCCAAACATATTTTTTGAAAGTCCACTCTAATCCCGAACATCTCTGTTTTAACACCATTAATGATATGACAAATGCTACCCTATTTCGTAATCGTCCTTCCGTACGACAGCCTTTCTCGCTGCGTGTGAGGGAGCTTAGTCATGAAATGCATGTTCCACTCCTCGAACTCCGCCTAATGTATCCATCCAAGCTGCTACCTCCTTGGGAGTGGGAGTTGATACAATGCGATACATCTTTCATGGAGGTTACAAAAAACGCTCCAGAGATTGAAATCAAGATGCATTTCCGGGAACTCCAGCACAAATACTCCTGCACGGAGTTCTACACAGACGCATCAAAGTCACACGACGGGGTGTCCTATGCAACCGTCGGTCCATCCTTCTCGGAATCCGATGTACTGCACCCGGAAACTAGTATCTTTACGGCTGAGGCCTACGCACTGCTGTCGGCCGTAAAGCATATAAATAAATCAAAACTCCAGAAATCAGTTATATATACGGACTCCCTCAGTGTTGTGAAGGCCTTGATGTCTTTCTGTAATCACAAAAATCCAGTATTTAATGAGCTCTACTCCGCACTGTGCAAATCATATATGTCTAACCAACATGTGATCATATGCTGGGTGCCTGGACATAGGGGCATCGAGGGAAACGTTCTAGCTGACCAGATGGCCACATCAATCTCATTGCATGCAGTTAATCCTACTGCTTCGGTCCCTGCCACAGACCTGCAGCCTTTCTTAAGAAGGAAACTACGAAGCCACTGGCAACGCATGTGGGACGAAGAAATAAATAATAAGCTGCATGTAATAAAGCCACAATTAGGTTTCTGGCCTCCTGTAACAAAATCCCGCCGTACAGATGTCCTATTCTGTCGTCTAAGAATAGGACACACTTTTGGCACACATAACTTTTTACTCACGGGAAACGAGCCTCCAACCTCCGGTAGATGCGGGGAGAGGCTGACCATCCTCCACGTCCTCTTGGAGTGTCGGGAAGCCGAATATGAAAGAAAGAAGCATTTTCCCTTAGCATACCGACAGCACATCCCGCTTCATCCTGTTATGTTACTCGGCCCAGAGCCTTTATTTGACACCAACGCAGTACTAAGCTTTCTGAAAGATGTTGTCTTGCATATTTTTAGCCCCACATGTTCGTAGCGGGTCCTCTCTCCAGAAGATGCCGCTGCGATAATTATTTTGAATAGCACATGCCTCTAGGCCCTTATGGTTCAAGGGCTCTGGCGAGGCAGTAGTGCTGTAAGCAATTTAACATCTCGCATATTTTAAACATTGCATCATTCTTTTACGATGGATTTTAAAGTTCATAGTATTCGTCATCACTCATCGCCATAATTTTATAGAACGTAGATTTTACGCACTTTACAGCGACTATTTTAGGCCACTTTACAGCCAAGTCACATCTTCAATAATACATCCTTAACACTACCACCAGTCATGGCGCTCTTTGGCCAAACCTGGCCCTTGCGCCACAAAACAACACACACCATCATCATCATCGACAATACAAAGACTGCTTTTCGACGTCTTCGAGGATTGGACAACCACCAGTTGCAAAGCATCGCATAATAACTGAAGAGTGCGCTCGACCACTACGCCAGACCACTACGCCTTACCGAGTTTTGACGCGAGAACGCGAAGCGTTAAGACAACAAGTCGACGAAATGCTGTGCGACGACATCATCAAGCAGTCGAAAAGCCCGTGGGCATCTCCTGTTGTCCTGGTGAAGAAAAGGGTGGAACCCTACGTTTCTGCGTCGATTATCGTCGACTGAACAAGATCACGAAGAAGGACGTATACCCCCTTCCGCGGACAGACGACGCATTGGATCAGCTCTGCAACGCTAAATACTTCTCGTTGATGGATCTCAAGTCTGGCTAATGGCAAATAGAAGACGACGAGAGAGATCGTGAAAAGACCGCCTTCATCACGCCAGACGGCCTCTACGGGTTCAAGGTAATGCCATTCGGACTGTGCTCGGCACCTGCAACGTTTCAGCGCGTCATGGACACGGTGTTAGCAGGATTGAAGTGGCAGACGTGTGTTGTTTACTTAGATGACGTCGCTGTCTTCGCGGAAAATTTGGACGACCACCTTAGGGGGCTTGCGGCAGTATTAGAGGCCATCAAATCATCAGGGCTCACTCTGAAGCCGGAAAAGTGCCGCTTCGCTTACGACGAGCTTCTGTTCCTAGGCCACGTCATCAGCAAATCCGGAGTACGCCTCGACCCGCAGAAAACAGCTGCCATCGCAAAGTTCCCTCAGCCCACCGACAAGAAGGCAGTGCGTAGATTTCTTGGCATGTGTGCCTACTACAGGCGATTTGTCAAGGACTATGAACGCATCGCTGAGCCGCTGACACAGCTAATTAAATGTGACGTCGAGTTCAAGTGGGAAACGCCACAGGCCAACGCATTTCAAGAACTCAAACGACGCATGCAGTCGCCGCCCGACGAGCACGCCGATACCGAAATACACACTGACGCCAGTAGCCTAGGCCTCGGTACCGTCCTAGTCCAGAGAAAAGATGGACATGAACACGTGACAACTTACGCTAGCCGATCGTTTTCAAAAGCGGAAGGCAATTATTCTACAACCGAAAAGGAATGCCTTGCCATCGTTTGGGCCACATCGAAATTTCGCCCTTATCTATATGGCAGGTCATTCAAAGTGGTAAGCGACCATCACGCGTTGTGCCGGCTAGCTAACTTAAAGGACCCTTCAGGACGGCTGGCACGGTGGATCCTCAGGCTACAAGAATACGACATCACTGTAACATACAAGTACGGACAAAAACACTCAGATGCCGATTGCCTATGACGCGCCCCCATTGACCCGCCGCCGCAACGTAATCGCACAGCGTGGACGCACCTGCATATATCCGAAGTTTCTGGAAAGTTATAGATAGTTCTATCCGCTGTCTGTTGTCGCCGAACCTTATGTTATCTGATTTGATCACCTGAGGCGAATGGTGTAGAACTTTGTGGAAGGCATGCGGGTTCGAACGATTAGTCTGGAACATCCGACTGTTTTTTAAAAGTCGACGCGCTTGACCCGCTGATCAGATTTTCGATGATCGCCGACCGTGTTCGCCAGTATCGCTGTGCTATAAGTGCAGCCTGTCTTGTGGGCACAGGTTCACCCAATAAAAGTTAGTTTTGTCGTTCACAGTATTGCTACTGTGTTATTCAACGTCACCACCACGTGACAATATGTACGGAGGCGGATATGATCTGCGCCATGTAAATGTGCTTCGTGAGTTCGTTATATGAGAGAAGACACGTAACATCCAAGCCTGACTGGCCTGGCGTCACGCGTTCTGTAAGCCCTCTGCGCTTAGCCGGCTCGATGAGATTAGTCGGAGCTTCGTCAATTTCTCCCATGTGTGCGGGAAACCAAATGATCATGTGTGGATTAAGTAGGTAAAACTAATTGGACACTATCGCTGGCCCACATTTTGTCTACCGGTCACACCGTGGACAAAAATCCCCTGTTAACGCCGTATTCCGTATAGCCTCATGTTAAGTGGAAAGCAAAACCAACAGTTGTCTTATGCAAGCAATCGATAGTTCCATAAGAGAAGGTGGGTTTCGCTTTGCGCGATTCAATACCTAACAGGCCCCCGAAAAGAAGCCTAACCGCAGCGGTCGCAAATAAACGCATTTGAAGGCCACCTACCTACAGATGGACACGGTGGACCATCACGGTGATGGACACGGTGGGGAGGTCCATCACGGTGATGGACCTCCCCCATCACGTTGATGGAAATAAATAAAGGTTATTATTATTAAAGATGCTCCAATCGTTTCAAGGTCGATGCAGATGGGTCTGTCAACGACAAACTGTCGTGTGCGTGACATCCGCTTTAAACCACGGATAATTTCAAAAGATATAAACACTGCCCGCATGCCAGTGATGTGTTTTGCATGGTGTTCATGTCTCGAAATTATTAAATGTAGCAAAATGCTTACTCAATCATCTGTTCAAACGCAAACTTAGTGGCGATAGTAACGACTAGAATGACTGACAACCTGCGGGCAAGATGACGTTTCACGCTGTTATAAACCCAGATCTACGTCCTCTTAGAGGTCAGCACAAACGTGGCCACTAAGACAGTGCCGTTCCACGTGGCGATACACTATTGCACTTTTTTTTTACCCACCAACTTCAATTTTACCTGGCGGTAATAGCCACCTGCACTCTCGAGTGTCTGGAGAGTTCCACATTGTTTCCGTTGCGCACCAAAAGCGTTCACATACCCACTTGGTTATAAATAAATAATGCGCGTACCGTCCTCGAATTGCACACAACGCCACGTCAAAGCTCACCAGCTGCATGCGCTGGGCGAATGCCCTAAGTATAGAATGGTTTCATCACTAAGGCTTGCTGCTTTAGGATGACTACAAAATTATTAATGCGGAAGTATTATATTTCCCATGAGGCAGAAAATCCGGCAACGTAAGCAAAGAGTTGCACTAAATATCATCATAAGGGGTGCAATCAGCGTCTTGTATGACGTCAATAGTAATACAGAATTAAAGTTAAAACAAGGTGAACGAATATGACTTCACGTGGAGTAAAAGGAGCGAAGGTGAACTAAAGTGCATTAAAGTGTATTAAGGTTGGTATAAATTTGAGCAAGGTGGTTGAAGGTGGGTTAAGTGGACGAAGGCTGGTGCAAATAATGGCAAGGTGGATTAAGGATGCTACAGGTTAGAGCAAGGTGTATTAAGGTGCTCTAAGGTAGAGCTGTGAGGGACTGTGACAATGTATGGCTTCACGTATTATGGTAATAAGCAATTAATAAGACAAGTTATGTTTTCGCATTCAAATCACGTAAGCATACTTAAGTGACTGACAATTTTTTTACAGTGAGAACACATCAAAAGGCGTGCAGTACTGCAGTACAACCTCCTCGTCTTTTGAGCTCGTCTGAAGTTTTTGATGTGCTTGGAGTTTTTGCTGGTCGGAACAAGGGATTGTGGAAAGCTCCACGTTCGTGCTGTAATCCCCCCCCTCTCCGTCTTGCCTGTTCATTTTTTATGTGTACTATCAATCTAAGTATGATACATAGCGCGCGACTGGTTTGCCACACGCTTTCGCGGTGTAGCCGATACAGAGCGATATTATATATGCTACCCCATTGCACAACTATCCCATTCTTGGCTCATCCGCTATTGTGGGTACGTGCCACGTTTCAAAAGCTCATCATGATCATCCTCGGCAGCAGCAGCATCATAATCATCATCATTATTACTCGCCGACAACGAAGAAGCATCGCGCCCTGGGCACGAGCCGATCCGAAGTGTGGCGAGGACGAAAGCAGGTAGGTCTACATCGCTCAACAATATTTCTTTTAAACCAGTGAGAATGTGCGTCGAAACTCTCACCGCAATCGCATAATGAGACGCTGTAATCTATCTTCTGTCGTGGAGTAGCAACGGTCTGATGTTAAGACAGTTGTACTGGAGTGGCGGCTGTTCAAGTGCGCATCTTCGTATTCCATCTCAGGATTCTATGACATTGCCAGAAAGCTGGCTGCTTCTTCAGGTAGAAATGCACAACACTATGAAACGCAGGCTGTGCGCGTAGACGTACGCTTGCGCCTTTTCCTGTGCCGCATTGGAGAATAACAACGTCATTCAGTGAGAAAGGAAGCTTTGCCCAGCAGATACTTATCGCAGTAATAATAGTATCACAGTAATTTTATAGACGCCATTGAAATCACTCCTTCGCAAGTAGTGTTTATTCATACTGTGCTTTCTTTCAACGGCCAGTGGTTGTTTAAAATGCGCTGAATGTTGAGACCTTAAAGTGCTTTCGTGCACCGCTACCATCAGAAAGAACTCTCCATTGCTGAGTCGGAAGGTGACTGTCAGCTTCCGTAAAAATAACACTGCTGCTCCACATAAAATAATATACGATGTCACGCCTAATGTCTCATGGCATCTGACCAGGGTGCCAAAGCAGTGCCTCACCACTCGACGTGGGTGGAGCATTGACGCATGCTGCCCGTTTATACTGGACTTGAATCACAGAAGTCATGCTGCTGCTGGCACCTGTGCTGCTCGCCCTCAACTGCGCTCACATGCAGCAATGCGGCGCGTTCGCCGGACCCGCGCGGTGGCACGCGAGCCCCTTCATGGAAACACAAGAGCCGGCCACTAGGTACGTCACCTGACCTTAGTTGATTTGGGATTGCTAACCGCGCAGGCTTTAGTTACTCTTCTTTTCTGGCAAAGACGCGTACATGTACGCACGCATTCACGCGCACAGGACAGACAGACACAGGGGAGAACTCGAGGAAAAAGGCAGCTATTGATAGAAGCTTCGCCGACCCACAGTTGTGTAAGCAAGTCATAGTGAAAAGCACGGACCATGAAAGCAATAAAAAAACGCGCTTGCCAGATTCGATGGCCAAATGAAGTGACAAACAAAGTAAGAACAGAGTTTACGCACTGGCAATGCTGTTATCCCTATGTTCCGGCACCGACATAGTTATCTCCGACAGTGATCAACAAAATATCTGGCCCGCTGTTGTTTTTGCATGGATATATAGCTCATCACTGTCGAAGATGTCTGTGCGGACCACTCATTTATCGCACTCACGCGTATCTTACATTGCTTTAAATTAGAACGAACAGATTAGTATTTGAGGCATTATCAACACAAAATTGGGTGGCTACTCCATTATCGTAGCTTCTGTTGGCATGACAAAAAAAGAAGGGCAGTATTGCAGCCAGAGGACTGGTGGCACGCTTGCGCGATAATAATGCTGTAGGTTCTATGGTTCCTGCTTAGGTTGTATTGTATTAAGTAAATTGTTGTTGTAGGCCAGTGTTTTTGGTGTCCGCGTCTCTCCTTTTCTCTTGCTTCTATGGCGCTGGCAACATGAATCAACACAGTGTTTATCTAAGCAAGTTGGTTCATTCTTCGAGGATCGTAGCAGCAGGATTTGTGGGACACAGGCACAAAAGGGAACGAACAGATGTGGGCGTAGCTGCACTGTCAACTGGCTTCTTTATTGAAGTTCCCGCGCTTTTTATTTCTTCGCCCAATCTTATCCCTATTATCTTCCTTTGGCTTCTCGCAGAAAAGCGACTTCTTTTCTAGAAAAACATGAATCAATCTTGCAATCGATTGTCGCGTTCAAAGCATTATTGGTCGCGAATTCGTAACCTATAATTTAAGCACAAATGCACGATATCGGCAGAAAGACTGTTCCCTTAACTATTCTACTGGCCGCACTACAGTCGTGGGAATTTTAGTATCTAAAGAGTACAACGCCAACATACAGTTCCCACTGTGGACGAATGCGTTGCTGCCGTCATCGAAGCTGCTGAGTTCAGAACCACGGGTTCGGATCCCGGCTGCTACTGGCGGATTCCCATGGGGGTAGAAGGCAAAAAATGCTCGTGTACTGTGCTTTGCGAGCACGATAGAAAAAACCGTGTAGCCCAAGTAAATCCGGAGTCCCTCAATACGGCGTTCTTCACAATTTTGATCGTGCTTTCAGCAAGTACAACGACAAATTTTTTGAGCGGCGTCGCTCCTCTTGCGCCGACAGTCTGTGCATTAATTTACAGACAAGACATAATAAATGTTCTGAGGTTTCGCACGACCTAGGATATCGAAGGTATGCGAGGTTAAGGATGGAAACAAAGATTGCATCCTGACGGGGACAGCGTGGAGTCGAGATACAAAGGCACCGGTGCACATGATCGTTGATCCGAATTCTTCTCCAAGTGACTGCATCTTGCATCCTTGCAGTGGCTCTGTATTAGTGCAGGATACAATATCTAACGCTAGCCTCTAGGGCTATGCGTGTCGAGGTGTAATTACACCTGGGAGGCCCACTCAGCTTGAAAAAGACGCGCAGCTGCCAGCTAGCCTACCCTAAGTGACTGGCGCACTGGATCTTGCCTTGAGGCCCACAAACTACGCTTGTCTCTCATTTTCGAGTACTAATGTAGTCACCTCCGATGCTTAGGAGTCGCGGTGGGCTTACGTCCGGAGGGTCAACACCTTCAGTGGGAGTTTGTAGCCGTGACGAGTAGGCGGCTTGAAATCTGGTGGCGCTTCTGGTGAGTCGCAGGAGCATCTCGTAAGGGAGCTTAGCCTTGGGGTCAAATGCGGTCTTCTCATTCATTCACCATCATCAGCAGCAGCAGCAGCAGCAGCAGCCTGGTTACGCCCTCTGCAGGGCAAAGGCCTCTCCCATACTCCTCCAACTGCCCCGGTCATGTATTAATTGTCGCCATGTTGTCCCTGCAAACTTCTTAATCTCATCCGCCCACCTAACTTTCTGCCGCCCTTTGCTACGCTTCCCTTCCCTTGTAATGAGGAGGGAAGATAACCGATGGTCATTAAAGGTTACGGACTGGATTCCATGTCCTACCCAAGCCCCATTCCTTTTTCTTGATTTCGACTAAGATATCATTAACTCGCGTTTGTTCCCTCACCCAATCTGCTCTTTTCTTATCTCTTAACGTTACACCTATCATTCTTCTTTCCAAAGCTCGTTGCGTCGTTGTCAATTTCAGCACAACCCTTTTCGTATGCCTCCATGTTTTTGCCCCGTACGTGACTACTGGTAAGACACAGCTGTTATATACTTTTCTCTTGAGGGATAATGGCAACCTGCTGTTCATGATCTTAGAATGCTTGCCATACGCACCCCAGCCCATTCTTTTTCTTCTGATTATTTCAATCTGGTGATCCGGATCCGCAGTCACTACTTGTCTTAAGTAGATGTATTCCCATACCACTTCCAGTACCTCGCTACCTACCGCAAACTGCTGTCCCCTTCCGAGACTGTTAAACGTTACTTTAGTTTTCTGCAGATTAATCTTTAGACCCACCCTTCTGCTTTGCCTTTTCAGGTCAGTGCGCATACATTGCAATTGCCCCTTGAGTTACTAAACAAGGCAATATCATCAGCGAATCGCAAGTTACTAAGCTATTCTCCATTAACTCTTATACCGAATTCTTTCCAATCCAGGTCTCTGAATACCTCCTGTAAACACGCTGTGAATATCATTGGAGAGATCGTATCTTCCTCGCTGACGCCCTTCTTTATTGGGATTTCGTTGCTTTCTTTATGGAGGACTACGGTGGCCGTGGAGCTGCTATAAATATCTTTCAGTATTTTCACATATGGCTCGTCTACACCCTGATTTAGTAGTGCGGTTTGCTGGGCCAGTTGGGGCATGGTGAACGTATGAGGGGGTTCCAGCAAGTACTGACGTGAGCACAAGTAGGAAGAAAGGGGCAGGACAGCGCTTACAATTGAAGTTTATTTGCAATACATTCCACAAATCCCCGCCACGCATGCGTATGCGAGCATGCATGGCTTAAATGTATACGTATGAGTGGCGGAGATGTGTGGAATTTATTCCCAATAAACCTCAGTTGTGAGTCCAACGTTGTCCTGTCCGTTTCTTCTTACTTGTGCTCGCGTCCGTACTTGCTGGAACCCCTTATACGTACACCCTGATACCATAACTAAAGGATTAGTTAGGTTTATTTAGTTAAAACACGCTGGCGGGCTAGTTGGTTAGAATCCATGGTAGAGTGTATAAGCGCGACTGGACGAGGACGAAGAAAGAAACAGATACACAGACACAGCGCTTCACTTTCAACTATATATTTTACTTTCGCACGCATCGATAAATATATACCGTGCGAGCGGAAACAAACGTGACAGCAAAAAAGAACATTGAGTGGTACATTTCGTTGAACCGGACACGTGTGCAAGGCAAGGGGAAAAAAGAGAAAAAACATCTACTACAATTGTCACGAAGACGAACCAAGGAATCGTATCTCCTTTTCCGAAAGTGATACCGAAGGCTTGCTTACGCACTTTTGCTGTGATTTTGCTATCTCGTATGCCTCTACAATCTCCCTCGTCATCCTGCTATGAGCCTTATACAGAACGGAAGTGCTTTCAAACATGGGCTTGCAGGAACAATCTCGGCAGTGAATGCCCAAGTGACCCGAGATTACCTTATTGACATTGTATTGATGCTCCCTTAATCTTTCGTTGATGCATCTCCCGGTTTGACCAATATACGTATTTCCGCATGAAAGTGGGATGGCATAGACAACGTTATGAGTACACGTTACAAATTGTTTGCGATGTTGGGTAGAACATGAGGGCCTTTTGTTATTTTCTGTGTTAACCTGTTTGCATAGCTTCTGTAGACGCTCAGGGGCAGAGAAAACTACGTCTACTCCCGATTTCGCCGCTATTCTTCTGAGATTATGAGAAATGCAATGAATGTATGGCACCACAGCAACTTTCTTTGCTCTAGCATTGGTACTACTTGCATTCGACGCGTTTTTGCACTTTTTGCTTAAGCCCTTCGCGACAGAAGTTAGCATGCGCATCGGGTAACCACAATCTGCCAGGCGCTTGGCCTGCTCTTTGAGACTGACTTCCATTTTGTGGTCACATGACTTCGTCAGAGAATTGTTGAAACACGATGTCACTACTGCGCGTTTTAGAAGTTTTGAATGAGCAGAATGGAATGGTAGGACTGGCTTATTGCCTCTCGGCTGGTAACTCCAGCATGTCATTTGTGGATAAAAGTACAAACCCAAGTCTAAAAACCTTATGAAATTGCCTATGGGGACTTCATGTGTCAAAGACAAAGGGGACAACACTTTAGTGAATGAGGTTACGGTTTTTGAAACCAGCGAGTCAAAATTGTGTGATTTGTTATTTAGAATGATTAGAAAACCGTCAACGAATCTGAACACTTTCGCGACATCGGCGTCATTTTTTAGACATTCATCAAGAACCTGGTCACGGTTAGCTTGAAACAAGTCACTTAAGCAGGGAGCAATACATGACCCAATGCATATGCCATCTTTTTGTTTGACAACATTTCCTTCCCAAGTCGCGTAAGTCGAGTTAACATAAAAACGAAGAAGTTCTAAAAATCTGTCGCTAGTTAGACCACAAGCGTTCTGAAAACGAACCGCTCCAAACTTGTCAATGCTATCAGACACCCATTGCATCGCGTCATTCTGTGGGAGGGAATAGTACAGATCTTTTAAGTCAATAGAAAAAAGCACAAAGGGGGACCTTGAATTGTTTTTCTCTGCAAAAACGCATAAGCCGGAATGTCCCCTCAGAGTGATAGTGTCTGAGAATGCTACTTGGCAGAAACATGTAGCGACCTACTTACAAAAGCACTTAAAGCTCTTGCCTATCGACGACCCATTTTTGGTAAATAAGTCAGAACAAGTAGTGGAATTCTTTAAAGACTGTCAAAACAGAGATCTGGTCGCTTTTTCTATTGACTTAAAAGATCTGTACTATTCCCTCCCACAGAATGACGTGATGCAATGTGTGTCTGATAGCATTGACAAGTTTGGAGCGGTTCGTTTTCAGAACGCTTGTGGTCTAACTAGCGACAGATTTTTAGAACTTCTTCGTTTTTATGTTAACTCGACTTACGCGACTTGGGAAGGAAATGTTGTCAAACAAAAAGATGGCATATGCATTGGGTCATGTATTGCTCCCTGCTTAAGTGACTTGTTTCTAGCTAACCGTGACCAGGTTCTTGATGAATGTCTAAAAAATGACGCCGATGTCGCGAAAGTGTTCAGATTCGTTGACGGTTTTCTAATCATTCTAAATAACAAATCACACAATTTTGACTCGCTGGTTTCAAAAACCGTAACCTCATTCACTAAAGTGTTGTCCCCTTTGTCTTTGACACATGAAGTCCCCATAGGCAATTTCATAAGGTTTTTAGACTTGGGTTTGTACTTTTATCCACAAATGACATGCTGGAGTTACCAGCCGAGAGGCAATAAGCCAGTCCTACCATTTCATTCTGCTCATTCAAAACTTGTAAAACGCGCAGTAGTGACATCGTGTTTCAACAATTCTTTGACGAAATCATGTGACCACAAAATGGAAGCCAGTCTCAAAGAGCAGGCCAAGCGCCTGGCAGATTCTGGTTACCCGATGCGCATGCTAACTTGTGTCGCGGAGGGCTTAAGCAAAAAGTGCAAAATACGCGTCGAATGCAAGTAGTACCAATGCTAGAGCAAAGAAAGTTGCTGTGGTGCCATACATTCATTGCATTTCTCATAAACTCAGAAGAATAGCGGCGAAATCGGGAGTAGACGTAGTTTTCTCTGCCCCTGAGCGTCTACAGAAGCTATGCAAACAGGTTAACACAGAAAATAACAAAAGGCCCTCATGTTCTACCCAACATCGCAAACAATTTGTAACGTGTACTCATAACGTTGTCTATGCCATCCCACTTTCATGCGGAAATACGTATATTGGTCAAACCGGGAGATGCATCAACGAAAGATTAAGGGAGCATCAATACAATGTCAATAAGGTAATCTCGGGTCACTTGGGCATTCACTGCCGAGATTGTTCCTGCAAGCCCATGTTTGAAAGCACTTCCGTTCTGTATAAGGCTCATAGCAGGATGACGAGGGAGATTGTAGAGGCATACGAGATAGCAAAATCACAGCAAAAGTGCGTAAGCAAGCCTTCGGTATCACTTTCGGAAAAGGAGATACGATTCCTTGGTTCGTCTTCGTCACAATTGTAGTAGATGTTTTTTCTCTTTTTTTCCCCTTGCCTTGCACACGTGTCCGGTTCAACGAAATGTACCACTCAATGTTCTTTTTAGCTGTCACGTTTGTTTCCGCTCGCACAGTATATATTTATCGATGCGTGCGAAAGTAAAATATATAGTTGAATGTGAAGCGCTGTGTCTGTGTATCTGTTTCTTTCTTCGTCCTCGTCCAGTCGCGCTTATACACTCTACCATAGGTTTATTTAATCAATTACCTCCTTAAGTATTGGCTGCAGACCCCAAGTGTGATAAGCAAAGTTGCAAAGCGCCTTAACAAACTTCTCAATATATCGTTTCCAACACAATAAATCTCACGTGGCACTTTCTCCCGCGTTCCAAAGAGAACCCGCGAAATATGAAAAAATACTACGTGATGGTGCGATTGCGCACTCTTATGTGCTGTTCTCAAGCGTGTGATGGATGAACAAAGTCGGCTGCAGTGAGCAAGGCGCGCGACAGGGCGTTAAGTCTGGTGTAGATATCTGGGCTTTTATCGCATGACGGCACAAATGCGTCATGCTGACTGAGCTGTGCCGAAGCGATAAAGCGTCTAAGGAGATGAAAGAGAATAAGAACATATAAGAACAAGACAGAACGAGACAGACATATAAGAACGGACAGGCCGCCATTGGAATATGAACCTGGCAACGTTTAACGCTAGAACGTCATCTAGTGAAGCGCGTCTAGCAGTGCTATTGGAGGAATTAGAGGGCAGTAAATGGGATATAATAGGGCTCAGTGAAGTTAGGAGACCAAAAGAAGCATATACAGTGCTAAAAAGCGGACACGTCCTGTGCTACCGGGGCTTAGCGGAGAGAAGACAACTAGGAGTCGGAATCCTGATTAAAAAGAATATAGCTGGTAACATACAGGAATTCCATAGCATTAACGAGAGGGTGGCAGGTCTTGTTGTGAAACTTAATAAGAGGTACAAAATGAAGATTGTACAGGTCTACGCCCCTACATCCAGTCATGATGACCAGGAAGTCGAAAGCTTCTATGAAGATTTGGAATCGGCGATGGGTAGAGTGAAAACCAAACACACTATACTAATGGGCGACTTTAATGCCAAGGTAGGCAAGAAGCAGGCTGGAGACAAAGCAGTGGGGGAATATGGCATAGGCACTAGGAATAGCAGGGGAGAGTTATTAGTAGAGTTTGCGGAGCAGAATAATATGATGATAATGAATACTTTCTTCCGCAAGCGGGATAGCCGAAAGTGGACGTGGAGGAGCCCGAACGACGACTAGAAATGAAATAGACTTTATACTCTGCGCTAACCCTGGTATCATACAAGATGTGGATGTGCTCGGCAAGGTGCGCTGCAGTGACCACAGGATGGTAAGAACTCGAATTAGCCTAGACCTGAGAAGGGAACGGAAGAAATTGGTACATAAGAAGCCGATCAATGAGTTAGCGGTAAGAGGGAAAATAGAGGAATTCCAGATCAAGCAACAGAACAGGTACTCGGCTTTAACTCAGGAAGAGGACCTTAGTGTTGAAGCAATGAACGACAATCTTATGGGCATCATTAAGGAGTGTGCAATGGAAGTCGGAGGCAACTCCGTTAGGCAGGATACCAGTAAACTATCACAGGAGGCGAAAGATCTGATCAAGAAACGCCAATGTATGAAAGCCTCTAACCCCACAGCTAGAATAGAACTGGCATAACTTTCGAAGTTAATCAACAAGCGCAAGACAGCTGACATAAGGAAGTATATTATGGATAGAATTGAACATGCTCTCAGGAACGGAGGAAGTCTAAAAACAGTGAAGAAGAAACTAGGAATTGGCAAGAATCAGATGTATGCGTTAAGAGACAAAGCCGGCAATGTCATAACTAATATGGATGAGATAGTTCAAGTGGCTGAGGAGTTCTATAGAGATTTATACAGTACCAGTGGCACCCACGACGATAATGGAAGAGAAAGCAGTCTAGAGGAATTCGAAGTCCCAAAAGTAACGCCGGAAGATGTAAAGAAAGCCTTAGGAGATATGCAAAGGGGGAAGGCACCTGGGGAGGATCAGGTAACAGCAGATTTGTTGAAGGATGGTGGGCGGATTGTTCTAGAGAAACTGGCCACCCTGTATACGCAATGCCTCATGACCTCGAGCGTACCAGAATCTTGGAAGAACGCTAACATAATCCTAATCCATAAGAAAGGGGACGCCAAAGACTTGAAAAATTATAGACCGATCAGCTTACTGTCCGTTGCCTACAAACTATCCACTAAGGTAATCGCAAATAGAATCAGGAACACCTTAGACTTCTGTCAAGCAAAGGACCAGGCAGGATTCCGTAAAGGCTACTCAACAATAGATCATATTCACTCTATCAATCAGGTGATAGAGAAATGTGCGGAATATAACCAACCCTTATATATAGCTTTCATTGATCACGAGAAAGCGTTTGATTCTGTCGAAACCTCAGCAGTCATGGAGGCATTACGGAATGAGGGTGTAGACGAGCCGTATGTAAAAATACTGAAAGATATCTATAGTGGCTCCACAGCCACCGTAGTCCTTCATAAAGAAAGCAACAAAATCCCAATAAAGAAAGGCGTCAGGCAGGGAGATACGATCTCTCCAATGCTATTCACAGCGTGTTTACAGGAGGTATTCAGAGACCTGGATTGGGAAGAATTAGGGATAAAAGTTGATGGAGAATACCTTAGTAACTTGCGATTCGCTGATGATATTGCCTTGCTTAGTAACTCAGGGGACCAATTGCAATGCATGCTCACTGACCTGGAAAGGCAAAGCAGAAGAGTGGGTTTAAAAATTAATCTGCAGAAAACTAAAGTAATGTTTAACAGTCTCGGAAGAGAACAGCAATTTACAGTAGGCAGTGAGGCACTGGAAGTTGTAAGGGAATACATCTACTTAGGGCAGGTAGTGAAGGCAGATCCGGATCATGAGACAGAAATAATCAGAAGAATAAGAATGGGCTGGAGTGCATTTGGCAGGCATTCTCAGATCATGAACAGCAGGTTGCCATTATCCCTCAAGAGGAAAGTGTATAATAGCTGCGTCTTACAAGTACTCACCTACGGGGCAGAAACCTGGCGGCTTACGAAAAGGGTTCTACTGAAATTGAGGACGACGCAACGAGCTATGGAAAGAAGAATGATAGGTGTAACGTTAAGGGACAAGAAAAGAGCAGATTGGGTGAGGGAACAAACGCGAGTTAGTGACATCTTAGTTGAAATCAAGAAATAGAAATGGGCATGGGCAGGACATGTAATGAGGAGGGAGGATAACCGATGGTCATTAAGGGTTACGGATTGGATCCCAAGGGAAGGGAAGCGCAGCAGGGGGCGGCAGAAAGTTAGGTGGGCGGATGAGATTAAGAAGTTTGCAGGGACGGCATGGCCACAATGAGTACATGACAGGGGTTGTTGGAGAAGTATGGGAGAGGCCTTTGCCCTGCAGTGGGCGTAACCAGGCTGATGATGAAGAACAAGAGCTGGCTGCCTGCTGCCCTGCCGGAGTGTAATGTGGTTGGGTGGGATGGCGGCGTTAGGGGGCAGAAATGATTTTTCAGTGGCCTCCAATTTAAAAAGCGCACTTCGGTTATAATTCGTGTTCGAAGAAATCACTATCTGCTGAAATGCACATTTGGCATCTCATAGGTACATTTTGTGAGGCGTTCTTCATCATGGTATCAGGGACAGAGTTGCTGAGTGGCCTTATTTTTTCTTTTAGGTTCTCTGATGTAGTTGTTAGTGTCCGGTATACTTGATACTTGACGTAGCTCCAGAGAACGAAATAGAGGGGAGTTAAATCTGGCGTCCGTGCCGGCCAAGTATTGGGCCCATGCCGTCCAATGCACTGCTGCGAGAATACTTCAGGCTGCCATTTCCAAGCTTTGCTGCTGCCATGCGCTGGAGCACCTTCATGCTGATACCAAATATCCTTGATCCCAGCCAACGGAACTTCGCAAAGAAAATCTTCAAGCGCCCCATCAAGGATGTCGTTGACGTATATTTCACTTGTAAGCTTGTTATCGAAAACCACGGGGCCAATGATAGGGCTACCGCAAATTCCGTACCGCATGTTAACCGACCACTGATATTGTTGATGTATCTTAAAAACTCAGCGATGGTTTCCGTCGCTCCACTAATGAACATTGTTGATGTTCACTCGGGCATTACATGAGAAGGTAGCTTTATCGATCCACAGTATCTTGTTGACAAAGCCTGGGTCCTCTCCCCTCTTGACTATAATCCAGGTTGCAAAGTCCTTTCGATTTTAGAATTCGCGGAGCTCCAGCATCTGGTGCACCTGCACGTGGTTCGGATGAAGTTGCCTCTCGTTAAGTACTCTCCACACTGAACACTTTGACCCTACAGTTTCAGAACCCACGCTGCGAACACTTGCATGTTGGTCTGAAGAAAATTTTGACAGAATATCTCTCCACGTCCTCGCCCAGGATTGAAGATTTATGTCGTTTCGTCGTAAAACTCTGTCTCAGCGTTTAGTATGTACGCACAATCGTCATTTAGCTCAGACGCGTACCTGGATGCCAGCGTTGAAATCCGTGAATTGCGTGCCTTCTATGTCCACTTGACGCACGTAGAGCGATTAGGCTTCATTATGATTCATTATGCAAAAAGGCGAGGCGTGCACTTCCACTTCCTTCCACTTCTCTTGTGTCCTGTCTGCATGCCTCACTTTTTGCATGATGAATCCTTACCAACTAGCTCAGCTTTCTGTCGTTCTAAGTCCTCATTGGAGTAAGCTATATCTGTCGCTCAACTTTGGTTACAACCAAATAGCGTTGCTGTGGAAAACACGCAAGGATATGGGCGCCCGAGGAGCACTGGATATATTGCAGTTCGCTGGGATTGCTTCAAGCGAGGTACATAAGATATGATCTACATCCGGTAAACTGGAACAGCCTTCGAGCGCACTCTCTCAGGGACTGACAAGCCGGTCACAGTGCCCGGACGCGGCGTGTCCAGGTGCGACGTCAAAAAAGAACTGCTGTAGACAGTAAGTGTGAGAAAGACAACAGACGGGGCCAGTGCGAAAAGAATCATCTGAAGAAGACATGCGTAATCTTTCTTGAATATACCCAAGGTTATTTTTGTTACCATTAATTTTGTCCTGGTGTGATTTATCAGCTGTTATTCGAGCCCTAAGTTTTGAAGATGCAGCATCATCCTTCAATTCGAAAACTACTGCAAGGTCATTTGTGTACAAAGGCAAAATTGTAGCAGCCGTCATCGCCTTCCATCGCTACCCATGCGCTTCGGCCTTTCCTTCTTTCAAGCGGAATCAAAATGCGGCTTTCGTCTGTTCTTTTCCGTGGCTTTAGAAGCTTTATCGCTTCGGCAACGCTCGGCCAGCAGCATGCATTTGAACCGTCATGTGTTCGGAGCCACATTCCGAGATACCTACACCAGGCATAACGCCCTGTCGCGGGCCGGTCTCGCTGCAGCCGACCTTGTTCATCCATCGCGCGCTTGAGAGCAGCACGACAACCGTGCGCAAGCGCCTCATCACGTGGTATTTTTCATATTTGGCGGGTTTTCATTGGAACGCGGGAAAAAGGAACACGTGCGATATATCGTGTCGGAAACAATTTACTGAGTGGTTCCTCAAGGTGCTCTGAACATTGCGTATCACACTTCGGGTCTGCAGCAAATTGTTAAATATTGATTATTTAAACATAACTAATCCGTGAGTTAAGGGGAAAATAAAAAATGGCCTGAGTAAGTCTAGGCCAGTGCCAACATTATGCATTCTGTTCTACTCGCGTCCTGAGTGCCTTTCATTTTAAAAACGTTGGCTCAAACAATGTGGGACAACCTGTATATAACTCAGTAGCAGAAATGGATATCACTGTTCTACAGACTGCATTTGTTAATTCATCTTTCACTTCATTTGATGTAGAAATTTACAGTTTCCGTTTACGTTATAAGCAAACATAATTTACGGAATCAACACACCTTATGAATGAATATCTGCTTATTGATAAACTACTCCAAAACCCAGGCGGTGCTTTTTCGCCCCAGAAAGACAGTACGCAACGTACCTCCTCCGTTTGTGATCAGTAATATTCAAATTACCTTCGCACCTTTCCCTAACACCTCGGCTGTGTTCTTCCATGGACAAATGTTATGGGATCACCACTTCGCATGCCTGAAGTCCAAATTATCGAACTTTGTAAGAGTTAAGAGACGCCACAATTTTCTAACGATTACACAGAAACTAAGACTGTATAACGACTTCCGCTCAAGCCTACATTATTGCCATTTAATCTGTGACAATGGAACGAGACGATCCGCAGGCGAACTTATAGTCTTCCAAAAAAAAATGCGTTACGGGCCATTGCTAATTTATTCTGTAACGGCGTAGTAAAGCCGATTTCACTCTGAGTATGAATAATTACATTCTTTAAAGATGGAAATCCGTAATGACCCAGATAGCCTAGTATCTCGAAAATTAAAGCCATTATGTCAGCTTGCTCAACAAGATGATGATGATGATGACGATGATGTATAGGGTTTTGTGGTGCAAGGGCCAATCATGACCAAAGAGTGCCAAGCCATGGTGTTATGTTCTCGGTGATGAAAGTAACAACAAAGGTTAAGGTGGCTGTCTATGACGATATAGCGTGGCTAGAGGGGCATAAGACCGGAAGCAAGATATGAACATGTTAACATAGTGACACTGGCTTGTGAGGCATCCTGTGAACCGAAAACGTGTACCATGAAGGAGTGACATGCTGAAAATATGTATATGCTAGTAGCGCTACTTATTTATTTATTTTATTTATTTATTCTGCCCTCAGGGCCGAAGCATGACAGAGGGGAGTGGCAAAAGAACGTTTCTGCGAAAATATACACTTATACATGGAGATATATACCGTACGAATACAAATACAATACTCTAATTAACAAATCAAATCTATACAAACCACCAAACTATAAAACAGTGTAAAATGACTAGATGGTACAGGTAAGCACAAGCAAACAAGAAGAAACAACGAAAATATAACATGAAGTTTAATTATATGCACCAAGTCTTACACCAATCGGACACAGCATCAGATCAGACTGTAGAATAATAGTATCGTTAGGACTACTTACTTCTCGAAATATTACACAGTCATCTGCCAACAAGTTGATATGGGAAGAGACGCAGGAAGGTAAGGCGGTAATGTAGATTACAAAGAGGAGAGGGCCAAGCACCCATCCTTATTTTACCCCTGCGGAAACAGGATTCGGAGGAGAGTCAGTGTTTTTAACAGAGACAAACTGGGAACGATTTAGTAGAGAACATTCAAGCCATGCAAGTTGTTTGGAACCCAAATTTAGGAACTGCAACTTGTATAAAAGAAGATTATGGCATACTTTATCGAAGGCTTTTGAAAAATCTGAAAATATAGTCAGCTAAAGAGGAACGATCGAGGATAGCATGAAGACGGTGAGTGAAACATACGAGTTTAGTGTCACACGAGAATGTCTTGCGGAAACCATGTTCTGAAGGCGAAAAAAATGAGTTCTATTCAAGAAAAGAAACAAGATTTAAAAATAGAATATGCTCGAAAATTTTACGTGGAACACTAGTTAGAGAAATTGGCGATAATTAAGAGGCGAGTGTTTATTACCAGACTTGTGAAGCGGAAGCACCCTCTCGATCTTCCAGTCAGTGGGGAGGGAACTGTTCTCTAGAGTCTGTTGAAAAATTTTTGTTAATTGATGAGTAACAGACTGTGTGTATAAGAAACCTAGGATTAATGGAATCGTACCCAGGTGAGGAGGAGGCTTTCAAATTTTTTCTAGCCTCGAGCACACCATTGTAGTCAATATAATGGAAGACATTACTATAGATCCTAAAGGTTTTACATAAGGAAGCATTGCTTGAGTTGTAGAGAAGTTGCGGACAAAGACTTCGGTGTGCGTGGGTGTTACACAGGCACACTGCGCATCAGGTATAGTATTCCCTGCAAAATCAACAAGACTTATTGCGCTATCACTTTTAGGATGAAACACGCGCCAGAACTTTTTTGGGATCGGATGTGAGCATTGAAAGTAACGTGCCATTCAGAAAAGTATCTTTAGCGGTCTTTATGGCTGCTATGTACACGGCGGAAGCTTGTTTGTAGGCTGCCCAGCGGCCTTCATCTGGGGACTGTATTGCTGAGCGGAATGTGCGTTTTTTCTTATTCGACAAACGTTTTATGTGGCGGTTGTACCATGGTGCATCAGCATTTGCAATTATCGTACGAGTAGGTATGTATTTATTTGTTAATTTTTGAACCTTAAATAAAAATAAATCGCAGTTTGATTGTACCGTTCACTCTTCAAAACCATCGAGAAAACCGTCAAGCAAAGGACAAAGATCTTGGCTGATTAGTTCGAAATTCGCATTTTTATAATCTTTAATAACTTTCTTTCTGTTTTTGCATTTTGGACGTGAAAAGTTAATGCGAGATAGTAGAATGGAATGGTAACTTATACCCGGCAGCTGAGTGACGTTCGAAACGTGTTCAAGGTGTGTTGCTAGTACGAGATCAAAAATGTTTGCTGTTGATTCAACGATTGTAGTTGGTTTCGTTATCTATGATTTGTTTATTATTTTATTTATTAGTTACCTGCATCGCCTCGTAGGGCATTACAGCAGGGAGGTTACAAGCTTGAATGAATACATCAACAAATTATTTCAACGCGTGGAAAAAAGCATCATTTTCTGTAATGTATACAATGCTCGATGGCAAACTGTTCCGATCGCGAACAGTTCTAACAAAAAAAGGAATAACGGAAGACGTCACCCGTACAAAAAAATTCCGTGACCTTCAAACAGTGGTCAAGTCGCCTAGATATATAGTGTGGTGCCTGGATGTATTTTTCGCGGTTTATGCCTGTTTTAGAATAATAAATATCGTGGAAAATTTTTAATCCGGTATGCCTTCTTCGATCCTTCAGCTCTTGCCATTTCAGTTTAAATTTGGCTTCTGTCATGCTAAGCTGCCGGCTATAATTACCAAGAACAAATCTAACTGTCCTATTCTGGATTTTTTCTAATTTGTTTATAACCTCAGATGTGTGTGAGTCCCAACAAACACATCCATATTCAAGTACTGAACGTACACGACTGAAGTACAACTGTGTTTTTAAGTTACTGGATAAATGACTAAAATTGCGCCGCAAGAATCCCAAAACTGATGCTGCCCTGTTTGCAATATAGTTAACATGCTTGTTCCATTGTAAATCAGAAGTAAAAAACACACCTAGATATTTAAATTCCTTGCTTATTTTTAGAGTTGAATCATGAATTCTATACCTATAGGGATGATTAGCTCGTTTTCTTGTAAAGGTGACGTTAACAGTCTTATTTATATTTAATGACATATCCCAACGCACACAGCAGTCTGCTGTAGTGTTTAGGTCAGCTTGCAGGATTTGTGAATCGGAAATGGCATCTACGACTCTATAAACAACACAATCATCGGCAAACATTCTGAATGAAAACTGTATACCAGCTGAAATATCATTAATGTACAACAAAAACAATAGTGGCCCCAACACTGAGCCTTGGGGAACTCCCGACGTAACTGATGCATATTGCGAAGATATACCGTTCAGAACCACAGCCTGTATCCACAATGACAAATATTCGGCAATCCACGCTATTATTTTACCATCCAAGTTATAAGCTTTTAATTTGAAGAGTAGGAGACTGTGTGCGACTACATCAAACGCTTTACTGAAATCCAAGAAAACGCAGTCCACAACTTGTTGCTTATCAACTGCCGAGGTTAAATCATGAATAAACTCTACCAACCGTGTATTGCAAGATAAACCACGCCTGAAACCATGTTGGCAGGGACTTAGATTATGCTTAGTTAAGTGGGCCAAAACACAACTGTATATTACATGCTCCATAGTTTTGCAGGTTATACTAGTTAAGGAAACGGGCCTGTGGTTCTGAACGGAGTTACGCACCCCACTCTTATGTATGGGACGACTCGCGCTAATTTCCAATCATCTCGCATATCAGTTTCATCGAGGGACTTCTGAAAGATCCGGACGAAATAAAAGCATAACGCGTCCGCACAGTTCCGTATGATAGCGGCAGGAATATCATCAGGGCCGCATGCCTTAGCCTGGTTCACATCTTTTAATAATTTACAGATACCGTCGACACAACATGTGACTTCTGGCATGGGGTCTATTTCAGCAGGTAATTCAAAACAGAAGAGTAGGTGAGCTAGACGGCAAAAAGACAGATGAAAAATAACGGCTAAAAATTTCAGCTTTAGACTCATTGTCGTGAATAATAGTTTCCTAATTTTTCAAAGCAGGTATTCATTTGTTGTCTTTGCCATTACGCTTCACATGCCTCCAAAATTCTTTGGTATCCCTGACAAGTCTTTCTCCTAGATTAAAGAAATAGAAGTCCTTAGCGATGTCGGACTTTTGCCTAAATTCAGTTTTTGTTGCTTTCAGCAGGGCCAAATGCTCTGGCGAATTAGACGCCTTATATCTTTGATAGTTTCGTCGCTGTCGTCGAACAAGGGCACGTCACTCTGTGTTAAACCAGGGTTTGTCTCGAGCTCGCCTACTTGATATAACTCGTGATGGGACAAAAGCTTCACGTAGTTCGAACAATTTCAATTTGAAGGTATTCCACAGTTGTTCGATATCTAGATTATCTGCGAGTGCATCAAAAGTTGGAAAGCACGACTCGAAAGCAGCGCTAAGCGCCTCGTACTTATTGCACTTTGATTGCAGTTCAGAACAGTTCTTGGATTTGTTCAGCAGTTGATGGACCTGGAGGTCCATCAACTGCTGGCGTCTCCTTTGGCGTCTCCTTTCATAAGAAAGGAGACGCCAAAGACTTGAAAAATTATAGAGCGATCAGCTTACTGTCCACTGCCTACTAACTATTTACTAAGGTAATCGCAAGCATAAATTTTTCGACTAGGTGTTTTTGCAACCTTCACCTACAGAACTGATAAATCTGCTAGAACAACCTTGTGATCGCTCAAACCTGGCAACCCCTGTACATTGTAAAGAACATCAGGCACGTTACAGAGCAAAAGGTCGAGTACGTGACCTGTTCCATCAGTGCGTGATGGCTCGTTCACATACTGATAAAAAGTGTTCTGATCTAAAATTTCAAAGAAAGTTGAGTATAGGCTCCGTCGAGCAGTATCCCTTGGTTCCCCAGCTGACCAGTCAATATCCGGAAGGTTAAAGTCCCCCCCCCCCCCTAGAACAAGGCATTCATTGGCTTGTTGGCTAAATTGGCTAAATTGGCTAAATGAACTAGTCGTTCTACAGAAGGACCAGGAGGCCTATAAAATGACCCAGGAACAATTGATTTCCCATTCGGTAGCCATACTTTACAAAAAATTGATTCAGTTTCATTATCCGGATATTCCATTTGCATGCTTGGGATAGTATTGTGGACAAGAATAAACACCCCTCCACCACGTGCAGAGCGGTCACGACAAAAACACCCGTACGTGTCCGGAAATACTTCAGTGCTTACGATAGTCGGGTCAAGCCAAGATTCTATTCCCAAAACAATGGTCGGTTCGATAGTACGAAGAAAAATGTGAAAATCATCAATTTTATTTTTGACACTGCGGCAGTTGACTAACAGAACGCTGACGGGGCACATATCAGCATTAACAGTACTTTGCCATTGCTCCCGTGCAACGCCGGCTTTACCGTCCCATTGAAAGCGCCTGCTCCCCAAGTGAAGCGTATCAAACTTCAGAACTGGTTTCAATCCTTCGCTGTTTTGTTTGGCATACGCCCATATTTCTTTCGCTTATCACGGACAGTACGGGAAAAGTCTTCAGATATAGCAACGCTCGATCCCTTGAGCTTGAATGCTTTTGCAAGCACGGCTTGGCGGTCTTTCAAAGAATTGAAACAAACAATGACGGGCCGATTCTTTCCTGCGCGGAATTCACCCAGCCTATGTGCACGTTCAATAGCTAACGACGGCAATTCAAGCTTCGCAGTGCACAGACTTATTATGAGTTCCTCAGACTGGGCGGCCGTCTCATTGGCATTAGAATCTACCAAGCCATAAAAAAGCAAATTATTGCGCGTCCCACGATTCTCCAAGTCGGACAATGTTTTAATCATGCCTGCCAAAGCATCATGATCTTGTCGCTGCTGATCTTCAACGTTAGCCAAGGTTTTTTCAATTGTGTCGATCTTTGCTAGCTTATTTTCTAACGAAAGAAGGCGGGCTTTAACGTCTGCGGTGAGCTGCGATAACTTGTAAAGTATTGCACTTTGATCCAGTTCAGAACAGTTCTTGGATTTGTTCAGCAGTTGATGGACCTGGAGGTCCATCAACTGCTGGCGTCTCCTTTGGCGTCTCCTTTCATAAGAAAGACTTGAAAAATTATAGAGCGATCAGCTTACTGTCCACTGCCTACAAACTATTTACTAAGGTAATCGCAAATAGAATCAGGAACACCTTAGACTTGTGTCAAGCAAAGGACCAGGCAGGATTCCGTAAAGGCTACTCAACCATAGACCATATTCACACTATCAATCAGGTGATAGAGAAATGTGCGGAATATAACCAACCCTTATATATAGCTTCATTGATTAAGAGAAAGCGTTTGATTCTGTCGAAACCTCAGCAGTCATGGAGGCATTACGGAATCAGGGTGCAGACGAGCTGTATGTAAATATACTGAAAGATATCTATAGCGGCTCCACAGCCACCGTAGTCCTCCATAAACAAGCAACAAAATCCCAATAAAGAAAGGCGTCAGGCAAGGAGATACGATCTCTCCAATGCTATTCACAGCATGTTTAGAAGAGGTATTCAGAGACCTGGATTGGGAAGAATTGGGGATAAAAGTTAATGGAGAATACCTTAGTAACTTGCGATTCGCTGATGATATTGTCTTGCTTAGTAACTCAGGGGACCAATTGCAATGCATGCTCACTCACCTGGAGAGGCAAAGCAGAAGAGTGGGTCTAAAAATTAATCTGCAGAAAACCAAAGTAATGTTTAACAGTCTCGGAAGAGAACAGCAATTTACAATAGGCAGCGAGGCACTGGAAGTCGTAAGGGAATACACCTACTTGGGGCAGGTAGTGACGGCGGATCCGGATCATGAGACGTAAATAATTAGGAGAATAAGAATGGGCTGGGGTGCGTTTGGCAGGCATTCTCAGATCATGAACAGCAGGTTGCCATTATCCCTCAAGAGAAAAGTATATAATAGCTGTGTCTTACCAGTACTCACCTACGGGGCAGAAACCTGGAAGCTTAGGAAAAGAGTTCTACTCAAATTGAGGACGACGCAACGAGCTATGCAAAGAAGAATGATAGGTGTAACGTTGAGGGATAAGAAAAGAGCAGATTGGGTCAGGGAACAAACGCGAGTTAGTGACATCTTAGTTGAAATCAAGAAAAAGAAATGCGCATGGGCAGGACATGTAATGAGGAGGGAAGATAACCGATGGTCATTAAGGGCTACGGACTGGATCCCAAGGGAAGGGAAGCGTAGCAGGGGGCGGCAGAAAGTTAGGTGGGCGGATGAGATTAAGAAGTTGGCAGGGACGGCGTGGCCACAATTAGTACATGACCGGGGTTGTTGGAGAAATATGGGAGAGGCCTTTGCCCTGCAGTGGGCGTAACCGGGCTGATGATGATGATGATGATGATGATTATGATGGACCTGGGTTACACTCACTATCTCCGCCACAAGACAGCAAAATAAGTAGATAAAATGCCGGGCTAAGAAAAAGTGAAAAATGCCGCTTGACATGCACACGATTCGACAACACAGAACCGCGTCGCCGACAGGAAAAAGTAAGATAAAGCCTGTGGGGTGGAACCGGCAAAATGAAGCGCGACGGTTTCAAAAGGTAAAAAAAGCCAACCTGCGTGAGCAGTAGAAAACTTGTAAGGGTCACCGCCATCTCGCCGGTTCCACGCCCCATCGTCACAGTGCTGCTCCGGTGGTTTTGTAGCTGACACTTGACAGCGTCAACGCCCACTTGGCAGTGTTGCCAGCTCGGAATCGAGAAATCTTCAAATTCGTCACCAGCTGGACACTGTTGTAGCTCGAAGGCCTCGAACAAATCTCTTGAAGACGAAAAACCGCTGTCGACCAATTCCAGGCATACGTCGTCGTACTGTAATCCGTGAGAAAGGACCGCCGGGGAAAAGTTTGCCGAAAACACCTGCGTGAGCAGTAGAAAACTTGTAAGTGTCACCGCCACCTCGCCAGTTCCACGTCCCAATCAACTGTGTTGAAGAAAATACAGAGCACATATCCAAAAAATATCTTGCGAGCGAAGAAGAGGGATTCAGCGCAGGTGGATCACAGTCACACGAAACATTAGGGATAATAAAATCCCCCATTAAGTAAAGCGGTAACCTCCGGAATTGACACACCACAGAATTAATGACATCGTGCATTTCGTCAACGAAAATGGAATTGTGAGAAGGGGGCAGTAACAGACACCAATAATTATTTTTCGCGTGGGGAATTCAGCGACAACCCAAACAGTTATCAACTCACTTGGAATGTGGATGCGGTACGATGGGAGGTCTTTCGAGTTGGCGAGCAATACACCTCCGCCTGTCCGCGACCCTTGATCACTGTAATGTACAGAAAATTGATTAACTGACGAAAAAAGTTCATGATACATTACCTCTGGCCGAAGCCAGGTTTATGGTAATACGAGAATGCGTGCATTGCAAGTATCAATAGCAGAGTTGAAAAGGTCGCGGTTATTAGGCAGACTTCGAACATTAGTAAAGAGTACAGATGTGTGTAACTGATCTTGCACACAGCCCCTCGCGCACCTCTAGCTTGGCGCACATTTAATTGCGCTGGCATTTGTACGGCAGTTATCAGATGAAGCAAATTGCTTAAGTTCAGCGACGCTGTCTGTTTCTGCAGTCTACACGTAATGCTTTTTATTCATGACAAGGGTTTTGTACCTAAGCTGATAGGGCTACGTTTCCGATCGACTTTTGGCAAAATAAGCAAGTTCCGAGCGTATACGACGCGTTGCGGGTGAAAAATCTTCGCTCATAGTGATGTTATTTTCTTTGAGCTTTTTGCGTATGCTGAAAACTTTTTGTTTAACTTTATAGTTTGAAAACTTCACAACAATGGGGTGGCACTTGTTGGCGGAGAAAGGTCCAATACGATGAGCACGATTGATAGCATTATCGGGCAAATTATCCGCAACAAAAGAAGGGCAGATTATACACGTGCTTCAGACTGCTCCCACGATTCAGGAAAGTCAGGTGTACCGCGAAAAATTAAGTTGTCGCGATGCGACATACCTTCTAAATCGTCTAGACGAGCATCCGAGGAGTCATGCTTGGCGGCAGCGCCATCCAGTATTTAGCGTACCCCGTTAAGTTCTTCAGACGTATTGTCGAATAATTTAGTTTTTCTTCCAGTTTATCCAATCTATCGTGAATGTTGCGAATCTTCGTTTCGGTACTTTCCTGACTGCTGTTTATGGCTTTTAAGTCAGCGAACAGTTCGGACTGACATTTTGCTGATTGAACAGAACGAGTATGCAAATCTTTCAGTAAATGAAAAAGAACCTGCATTTGTTCTGCGGGATCATAGGACAAGTCTTCCAAGAGAAGCAATGATGCCGAAGGAGCGTAAGGCCCAGGATTTGTTTCCACATCATCGGCGAATAGTAGTAGAAACATTAACGAAAAGCAGTCACAGGCAATTTCACAAAACACATGTGAGCAAGGGAGCAAGAGCGAGTACAGGTTGCCGCTTTTCTTAGCATGTAAAGAATATCGTTTACACACCTGCGAAGCGCAAACGGGCCAAGCGTGAATCATGCTGCCTACATTGCTCTCTGGCCCACTGAAGTGACGAGCTTGCAGTCAGTAGATATAGGTAGTCTGCGGAACTGATGCCATTGTCGATGATTATCCCCTGGAGACAATGAGCTGCGGTGCCGGGCAAATATCCAAGATATTACCCGGAAAAACGTGGCATTATTCGGTGTATTCCACGTGCTCCAGAGTTGTAGATACGGTGATTGCTGTCTGAGCAGGAGGCAGGCACAGCATCAGGGCGGATGACAGGAAAACCTGTCAGGAAACCCTCGACGAGGTCCTTAAGGCAAAGGGCCCAGAGGCAAGTGCTATACAAAGCGCTTCTTTCGCAGCAGGAGCCTCTGATTAGAGACCGTGCCTGCGAAACTTGTGGGCCAACTACTTGTAATGCGTCAACATCCTGTTATACGTTAAAAACTGTTTTTGGGCTAAAAAGCGTGTCAGAATCAAGGAACATACCCGGCTGTAAAGGGATATGCTGTCGGTAGGCCAGAGGGAAGTGTTTTTTCCTTTGAGATTCCTCTTCCCGACACTCCAGCAGGAATTGGAGTACGGTCAGTATCCTACCACATTTCCAGTATGTTAGAGCTTTGCTACCAGTCAATAGATAAGGGTACGTGCCATAGGTATGGCGTATCTTAAGGCGACCGAATGTGACCTCATTTCGTCGTGTTTTTGCTATAGGAGCGTGATTTTCTAAGTGTCGCTCAATTGAATGGACTTTATTGGAGGTTTCAGCGTCCCATATCTGTTGTCAATGCCTTCTAAGTTTTTTGGAGAAAAATGGTTTTAGGTCTGAGAGTGGGATACCTATGGAACGGTTGCCAACTATCGTTGCAACGTACTTGGGAATTTCATCAGAAAGCGTGTTGCCCCCGATGCATTTGTGCCGAGGCACTCAATATACTATGATGTGTTGATTAGACGTATATAATTTGCACAGGAGTGAGTATAGCTTAGCGAGTATGAAGTTCTTGACCCTTTGAGTGTCATCAGAGATTTTACGACAGATAGGGAGTCTATGAATACAATGGCTTTCTATAGCTCTGTACTCTTGATTTGTTGAACCGCAGACAGTATTGCGTAAGCCGCTGCGGTGAAGATGCTTGTTTCCGGGTACATAACGTTGGATTCGAAGAACGATGGGCCGACAGCTGCATACGAAACGCCAGCGTGTGACTTCGAAACATCAGTGTAAAATTCCGTGTACGGGCACTTGTGCAGGAGTTCTGCAGGAGTTCTAAGAGATGCCTTCTAATACATGCCTCCGGAGCATGCTTTGTCACCTCTACAAACGATTTATCGCATTATATGTGCTACCACTGCAACGGTGATAATGGCATCGCTGGGACCATGAGATTTTGCCCAAGAGTCGGAACTACCATTTTCTCAGAAAGTTTTCTTACCCGCAGAGAAAATGGTTCTCTAGCTGCAGGTCGATTATCAAACAGCTGTGCAGATATGGTATCTCGTTTATGGTTTCGCAACACGGATGGTCGCGGTTCGCGTTAACTTTCAGAAAGTAAACTGCAGTATGACCTCAGAAGATGAAGCGACCACTCTGGCTTCAGCATAGAGACTCTCTGCAGTACTCGTCCTGAAGGCACCGGTATCCAGGCAGATACCTAGGTGATGAATGGCGTCAAGAATCTTTAAGGCATTTGGAGTGGCGGACAGGTAAACCACGGCCCCCTAGTCTAGGCGTGTACCTTTAAAGCTTTCGTACACATTCATGAGGCATTTCTTGTCACTGCCCCATGTTGCATGCGACAAGGTTTTGAGAATGTCCATTGTTTCTAGGCATTTCCGCTTAAGATATTGCCACGGGGTAGTGACGTTAAAGAACACAGTATCAATACTGTGAAAGACAAAACTAGCTTTTATTGGGCGAACCTGTGCCCACAAAGACAGGCTACACTGAAAGCACAACGATAGCGGCGAACACAGTCAGCGATCGTCGAAAATCTGATCAGCGGATCAAGCGCATCGGCTTTTATAGATCAGGGGTGCTATGCAGGATGCGCCGAGTTTCTCGTTCACCCGAGTTTTACCCGAGTTTGCTCGACGGCAGTCAGTGAACGGAGATAGCGAGGAACGCGCCGAAGGTGCAGGCAAAAAATTATGTAGACAAAAAGCCGCGTATGACAACATGAGCGCACCCTGCGCGGCACGCTGCTTCCACGTTTCAAGCGCAGAAGGCTGCAAAACGAAACGCGCCAGCGCCGCGTATTGTTATCAACGGATTATCGCAACTTAGCGATACCGTGACTGCCCCGCTGTCTGTCTGCACACTTGCCGTGAGCCGCTTGCCACGCCTTTCCCGGGCGCGTCAAGGGCGTGCCTCATCTTTCGCGCACTGTCTTTCTATTCTGCATCGAATGTGGACAGGGCACATGCGGCGCATTCTTGCACCTACACTTTCACTCAAACGAATACGTTAAAATACAACAAATAAAATAACAAACATTTATGTGGATGTGGATGTTGCGCCAAGCCGGTTGTGCCTATGCATTTGTGGTGAAATGAAAATGTATTGAGGATCTTAGTGTGTTGGCTTGCATGAAGCAAATACTTCAGATTGTTTGCTTTGTTCACTGTCGATGCATGTGCCAGAGGTTCAGTGCATCTTCTTTTTTTTGGGGGGGGGGGGCGGCGTTATTCTGGATCGATAAATTGTATATTTTCGTCTCATAATGGGGCTCTAATTCTTAAGCAGTAGAACAATGCACATCTGATACTTTGCAGAACTCTCTCTACGTGAAGATGTCATGAACCACCAAGGCAAAATTACATATCGGGAGAAATGTGGTGCAGATGCCAATGAAAAGTGGGTCTTTAAACCACCATGATAAAAATAAAAATTGCAGAGCAAATAGACCATTTGTACAGCTTTAGAGCAATGATTACACAAAACGTGTCTATGCCCAAATGAGTAAACGCTTGCCGCAATGCCAAAGTAGGCTGAGCGACATGCAGCATATATTGGCATTGAACATGTCTCGTAACCGTTATTTTTATTGTAAGCCCTCGCTGTCGCTCCTTTCCCTCCAGCACTCCCTTTACTGAAACGTGGCACTGTCTTTCCATTGGTGTCATGATGATAATGGTAACGGCAGCAGCAAGGCTGGTTAATGCTTGCCTCTTTGATTCCTGTGAGTTCAGTGGTAAAGAATATGGCACGTGCATGAATACAGCTGTGCTGCAAAATTTAACATTCGTGATTTTTTGGAGAGCTAATTTGTGTTGCGAAATTTCAAAGATGTGCACCATTGTGGCCTAATAACTAGAGCATTGGTGAGGTTGAAGACGGTGTATTGGTATCGAAGCTTGAAGTTTAATTGCACAACAATTTGACGGGACACAAAGAGAAATACACACAGCAGAATGCTTTGCTGTGTGTGTTACACTTCTTTGTGTGCCATTGAATTGTTGTGCGATCCAACTTCAATTAGAGCATTGGGCTTCTTTGGTGCAGGACCGAGGAAGTGTGAGCTATTCGACAACATGCCAGTGCCTTGCCACACAATTATGGAAGTCGGAAGGTTTGCAAACAAAGCTTTGCTTTCAAATCCACCTGCTCATGTAATACAAGCACTGATTGAAAGAACCATCATACAAAAATAATGGTGAAATCAATGGCCTGTGAAAAGTGTAATTCGTATATAGGCACTGTTGACATAATAGGTGTCATACCGGCCTCAAAATTGTACTCGACAGAGCAGTTGGTTTCCTATGTGAAGCACAACCTCCCATTACATGCTGTGCAAATAACCAAGCTCGGTTTCTTTTGACGTGCTACACAACATTCAGTGTAATCTGTTTTTGATTCTAAAGAAGTGCCAAACACCACCTCTTTTTCAAGGATGTCATGGGAATATTTGGCGAGACCTTTTCCAGCCCCTCATAATGGAAGTGTGGCCAGCCAGCTTTGCTTGGATGCCTTTATAGATTTCTGCTCCTGATCATTGTGCGCTATCAAGTTGCAGAAGTCTATGCAACTGGTGCAAGGCATTACGTGTTCCTATAGTCGGATACAACTTTAGGAGGCTGCGGAATCTGCACTTTAAGGCAGGTGAACACAAGCCTGCATCAATGGGCACGCACTCTAGACTGACATCGTGCCGCCGGACAGACTAATACCTGCTCGTTGGAGAGGGACTATTTCTTTAGACGTGTAAGCAATCGGCTGCTGCGCTTTGGTCATCTGGGTGGGGCCTCTCCTGTCTTCTGAAGTTTTATACGACTGTAAAGGCTGCTGCTTTTCATACAACACAAAAGGACAAAGTGTACAATTACTTGGCCTATGAAATGGATACATCAGAAGTGTGCTATGCAAGGGCTTAAGATGTGTGAAATATGGTACATGCAATTATAAGACAATGTTAAAGAAAATGTGGTATCGAACATGCATGTAATGGCACATTTGAATCGGGGAGTGTTGCAGTCATATGCACAGTCTATAGGTGATAGCATTATTAAGCTCCTGCTGTTTCCTGTCTTCATTGTGAATTACACACACCGTTCATCTTGTGGCTAATCAACACGCACTGTATTCTTGCACATACAAAGAACAAACAGCACGATGTCGTGTATGCTGCATTGGTGTATTTTTTATTTACATGGTCCAAGAGTGGCACAGGTTGTCTTACGTTTCTGCCTATTTTGAAGGGACACCAAGTGCATGTTACAAGTCTCCTAATATGCACAGCAGAATGTTTACTGCAATAATTTTATTCATGTTCTTGAATAATAAACAAAATATTAAACTGAAAGCTCCTTTATAAGGTGCCTTCTGTGGGCTCAACAGGAGAGCAGTGAGGGCACCGATACTACTGTTGCAGAGCAGCCCTCTGGACCTCTGCCACACTCTCAAGAGCACGTGCCTGGCGCTCGCCTACTGCCACCAGGCAGTTGAGTGCCTCCAGCAGCAGAATGTTTTGCTGCAAAAAAGTGTATTGGAATGAATCAGCCGCATACAAACCATTATTTACAAAGAAAAATGCTCGTTGCACTATAGTACTAAGTGCCCTTAACTGTGGAAGCCTCTAGGGTAGTATGCATAATAAAACAATGCGTTGGGACAACGTTGCTTTATTTTTCATAACGGGTTTTCTTTTTCAGAGCCAATTGTCATGTTGATTAGTGTGCCAGCAGCTGAGGTAGCACCGCACCTTCACGAGTCTCTACTGTCAGCACCACAAACCTATTTTTGTTCGCTGCAAAACAAATGCCTCACCCTACAATCCCGTCTTATACGAGCTGATTGCATCCTATGCCTACAAACATCATATTTTTGTCCCATTACGCAATTTTCTACCATCCTCGGCTGTGGTTCTCTCTCCGTGACATACATTCTGTCATGCTTATGTAATCACCTGATATGAATTGGCAACAAGTGATCGAATACGTGCATGGCCTGCCTGCCGATTCCTTTCTTTCTTCTTAATCTCAACTAGCATATCAGTTGCCATGGTTTACTACGCCACTGTCTTCCTGCCTTAATGCTATCTCCAACATTTTTTTTTACTTCGCTTTCTGCACAGTCCTTGACATCTCAAGTTTCTTTGTTAACCTCCAGATTTATGTCCCATATTGCATAACCGGTGGAATGCAATGATTCTAGACTTTTTTCAAGGATATCGGTCACGTGGCGATCACGATTCGGTAATGCCTTCCATGTGCTGTTCAACCCATGAAATTTTTGTATAAGTTTCCTGTTTATATCAGTACTTGCTATTGATATTTCACTTGGATAAAGATACTCTTCCATAAATTTTTCTGGCTTAATGTCACTCATGAATTTCTGTTATCTCACCAAGTTAGTGAAGGTTACCTTCATCTTTTCCATATTTTCGCGGGCCCACTTGCATGTAAAAGCACGAACACTCATTGGTTCGCACTGCCTTCTTTAAGCTGCTAGACATTCAGTTCGTTACTACGAAAGTGACTTAATCCGTGCACTCTTATTATGCTAAATATGAAACAGTGGAAATATACTTACCTGCAGTTTGTCGATGTATCATTCACTGTGTTGGTAGCGAGATCCATCGTCGGTACCACCTCCTTGTCGCATCGTCGCTATATAGGATGTCTGCCTTTTGCCCACACTATGTAATGTTCGTGACGCTCGCAGTCACGCAGAGTGGAGGAACTCGGCGCACTCGCAGAAGCAGCACCGGACAAGTTGTTTCTTCAGCACTTCGCCGTGAACAGTAGGTAGTAGGTGCGCGTTGCGATCTGTAAAATCGCCGAAGCTATTGGCAGTCTTACCAGGTGCACGGGAAGATTGCCCACGGAGGAACAGAACTATCCAAGAAATAGTGGCCATCGTCGAGCCTGATCACCACGTCGCGTACTGCAAGCTCGTTGTACGGGTTTGTTTACACTGGGCCTCTCTGATGCTTAGCCGCCATGCTTGCCCGTTGAATGGATGTGATGACGCCACTACAGCGTTCCCTCGTGGTGTAATGCGAAGCGTACTAAATTACAAATTATTCTAAGACGCATTCAGTGCACATCTCGTAGGCTTCAAAATTCTTCTAAACCACGTTAAAGTAACTAATAATACTATACTAAATGCATTTGTTTTACAACTTGCTTCTGCATGTAGTGCACTCGGTGGAACGACAAACAAGTGAAAGAAGGCACGACCATGCACCGACGGTATGATCACGTGAGCCCCAGTTTGTCGACCGCCCAGAAGGCAACGCCCAAGGAATGATAGCCAGCCAGAGTGAACCTTGATAAACCAATGAAACTGGAGGCTTGTCGAAAGATAAACTGTGTCTCGGTACCATTCGTGCTTTCATCTTTGGGTGTCGCCAGAGCTCGTGAAGATCCCGAGTTTCGCCAAACTCGACGCATCCTGCATAGCACCCCAGTAGTCGAATATTCCAGGGTAACCCTTGGGACCCACGTACCTTCCACAAAGTTCTACGCTATTCGCGCCGCGCATACATGCAATCAGATTACACAAGTTGCGGGGAAAGACAGCGGATGGAACCATCGATAACATTCCAGGAACCTCTACATGCAGGCGCATCCTGCGCTGTGCGATAGCATTTGTTAGGTGGTGAGAAGTGGTCGCCCGATAAAGATAAAGAAGTACACGTGTCAATACCCCCCTCTTAAAAAGCATCGTCCCGGTGCTACAAATATAAGAGAGCGAAACACAAAAGGACACTTATTAAATAAAAGTGATAAAACATCGAAAAGAAACAAAGTCCAAAGGTCAGGTACGCGAAGTCCCAAATTTCATTAACGCTGGTAGTACGGCTGGAGTCGCACAACGTGAACTATTTCAGGTCGTGAGCGGCGCCACTGTGATAGCGACATGCCGTCTGGCACGAGCTCATGGTCCATTGCGCCAATACGTCGGATGATCTTGTATGGTCCGAAATAGCGACGCACAAGCTTCTCGCTCAGTCCTCGTCGGCATATAGGCGTCCAAACCCAAACACGGTCACCGGGCTGGTACTCGACGATGCGTCGTCAGAGGTTGCAGTGTCGGCTGTCGGTACGCTGCTGGTTCTTGATCCGTAGGCGGGCGAGCTGTCTGGCTTCTTCGGCACGCTGGAGATAGGTAGCGACGTGAAGATTCTCGTCGGTGAAGTGCGGCAGCATGGCGTCGAGCGTCGTCGTCGGGTTCCTGCCGTAAACCAGCTAAAACGGCGTGATCCGTGTTATTTCGTGCACCGCCGTGTTGTAATCAAAGGTTACATACGGCAGAACCGCGTCCCACGTCTTGTGCTCGACGTCGACGTACATCTATCATGTCGGCGAGGGTCTTGTTCAGGCGCTCCGTGAGACCATTCATCTGCGGGTGGTAGGCAGCTGTCCTCCTGTGGCTTGTATTCAGTGGCATAGCGACGAGGGGGGCCATGTGCCCCGGGTGCAAGGGGCCAGTGGGGGGTGTCATATATGTTGAAGACACCCCTCCTTCCGCGGGCTACACCTGGAGGGAGGGGTGGCAGAAGACCTAGGGGCCCCGGTTGCCAGACGACCTAGCTGCACCACTACTTGTATTGCTGTACTGCAGATTGGCTTGGGTGAGCTCTGCTGTAAACGCTGTTCATCTGTCGGTGATGAGGACTTCTGGGGCAGCAGGGTCGCAGCAGAATGTTCTCGACGAAAAATTTCGCCGCTTCGCCTGCGCTGCCTTTCAGTAGAGCTTTAGTTTCAGTGAAGCAGGTCAGATAGTCCGTCGCCACGACAATCCACTTATTTCCGGATTTTGACGCCGGAAACGTCCCAACAATTCCATTCCGATCTGCTGAAATGTTCGGCAAGGAGGTTTGATCGGCTGTAGTAATCCTGCTGGCCTTGTCGGTGGTGTCTTGCGTCGCTGACAGTCTCGGCATATCTTGACGTAACGGCGACGTCGGCGGTCAGACCAGTAATACCTTTCCAGTATCCTCCACAGCGTTCGGGAGATTCCGAGGTGCCCAGCGGTTGGATCGCGATGTAGGGTGTACAGTACTTCTGGACGCAGCGCAGACGGAACAAGAACGCAGCTGGCGCGGCCTGGTGAGAAGTTCTTCTTTAAGGGCAGGTTCTTTTGTAATGTGAACAAAGACAATCCGGGCTTAAATGCCCTAGGTACTACGTCGGTGCTGCCTTCCAAATACTCGACGAGGCCTATTAGCTCCGAGTCTGCTCATTGCTGCTTAGTGAAGTCTTCTGCGCTTATTATTTCGAGGAAGGCGTCGTCATCTTCGTCGTCTTCCGGAGGGGGATCGATGGGGGCACGTGATAGGCAGTCGGCGTCTAAGTGTTTCCGTCCGGACTTGTAGATTACCGTGACATCATATTCTTGCAGTCCGAGTCCACACCTCGCCAGCTGTCCTGAAGGGTCCTTTAAGTTAGCTAGTGAACACAACGCGTGATGGTCGCTGACGACCTTGAATGGCCTGCCGTATAGGTAAGGGCGGATCTTTGCTGTAGCCCAAATGATGGCGAGGCATTCCTTTTCAGACGTAAAATAATTGCCTTCCGCTTTCGACAGCGACCGGCTAGCATAAGATATCACCGGTTCATGTATTTCTTTCGTCTGGACTTGGACGGCACCGAGGCCTAGGTTACTGGCGTCAGTGTGGGTTGCGGTATCGGCGTCTTCGTCGAAATGTGCAAGTACCGGCGGTGACTGTGCATGCGTCGTTTTAGTTTTTATGCGAAGCATATTAACGTAGATATCGGGCCTTCGCGCGACGCCCGGCGGTGGCCGCCATTGACCTTCAAGTGACCTTCAAGTAGGTCACGTGACATGACGTCACGTGACGACCTCACACCGGCTGCAGATGGGGCCTCATATCGCGCCGTCGGTCGTCTCCCGGCGGTGGCCACCATTGACCTTCAAGTGACCTTCAAGTAGGTCACGTGACATGACGTCACGTGATGACGTAACCCCGGCTGCAGATGGGGCCTCATATCGCGCCGTCGGACGTCGCCCGGCGGAGGCCTCCACGCTTGGGTTCGCGCCATCGCGCGCGACGCGGCGGCGGCGCCACCATCGCTGCATCACGTGATATGTGACGTCACGCCAGGGATGAAGCGGCGCGCGCCCGCCGTCGCGTCAGTCTCTGTGCCCGCAACCGCGCCAGCGTCTTTGCGCCGGGCGTGTATGCGGTCAAGATGCCTCCAAACGCTGATACGCTAAAGTTAAGGCCAGTGGATGCTTCGCATCCACTGGGCTTAACCTTGATAAGCCTCCAAGTTTTTGAAATGGGAAGGCCTGCGGCGTTTGCCACTTGAACTCGACATCAGATTTGGTTAGATTCGTTAGCGGCTCAGCGATGCGTGAAAAGTCGTTGACAAAGCGCCTGTAGTAGGCACACGTGCCAAGGAATCCACGCACTGCCTTCTTGTCGATGGGCTGCCGGAACTTTGCGATGGCAGCTCTCTTCTGCGGGTCGGGGCGCACTCCGGATCTGCTGATGACGTGGCCTAGGAACAGAAGCTCATCGTAAGCGAAGTGGCACTTTTATGGCTTCAGAGTAAGCCCTGATGACCTCATGGCCTCTAGTACTGCTGCAAGCCGCCTAAGGTGATCGTCGAAATTTCCGGCGAAGACAACGACGTCATCAAAGTAAACGAGACAGGTCTGCCGCTTCAATCCTGCTAAAACCGTGTCCATCACGCGCTGGAACGTTGCAGGCGCCGAGCACAGCCCGAATGGCATAACCTTGAACGCGTAGAGGCCGTCTGGGGTGATGAATGCGGTCTTTTCGCAATCTCTTTCGTCGACTTCTATTTGCCAATAGCCATACTTGAGGTCCATCGACGAGGAGTATTTAGCGTTGCAGAGCCGATCCAATGCGTCGTTTATCCGTGGAAGGGGGTATACGTCTTTCTTCGTGATCTTGTTCAGTCGACGATAATCGACGCAGAAACGTAATGAATAAAGGGAAAATCAGACATCCACCTATTCGCAGCAATTGCTAGAAAGGAAACCCATACGGGTTCCTCGAAAAAAAAGCTTCACAGTTCAAGAAAAATTCGTCCAGGTCTGGGACTCGAACCCAGGACCACCGCCTTTCCGGGGCAGCCGCTCTACCATCTGAGCAAACAGGCGGTTAGCAGATGGCAGGGCAAAGTTGAATTTCTCGACAACACGAAACAAAGGCAAGTGTTTGACGTAGTACGAAGTGTTTGACGTAGGCAAGTGTTTGACGCTTATTCCAGACGTCGTAATGAGGTGTCCTCCAGTAGTCCGAATTTGAGGGCCCTCCCATGCAGTCTTAACCTTCTTCAACTGGGCGGTGATGTGTCCACTGAAGACGGAGTAATCGGCCCTGTGTCGACTAAGGCGGTGCCTGCGTGCCGTCGAGAAGCACGTCGAGGTCGGTGGTTCTTTGTCTTGCGTTACAGTTAGGTCTTGGCGTCGAATCAAGGCTGTGTAGCGTTTACCAGTGGCTGGTATGGGACGTCGTCAGGTCGCCTTTCATCGTCGTATTCTTTGCTTCCGCACTTCGTCGGGACGGCGGCGTGTCGTTATGTCGTCGAGGTAGTTTCATAGGCGTCTTCGTCGGTGGCGGAGGATCTTCGTTAGTTCGACGAACAGCAACCGCACGTCCATCGGTTGCTACTTTTAGTTTTCCGGATATGGGCTCGCTGACCGGCCCCGCGGGGCGGTCAGCAAGCCCATATCCGGAAAACTGCCGCGGCTGGGCCTGTGTATGGACGGCACTGCGGCGACAGGTAGCGGCCTGGTGACGGTGAACGGCACGGTCGTCGAGGGCTCCACTGAGTAGCGGCGAGGTAGTCGGCGATGTCGCGAGGGCATTCACTTTCCCTCGGGCGCTGTGCGTTGACGGCGAAGCCTCGCTATCCCAGGTCGCGGTATGGGCATCGGTGGTACACATGCCCGGCTTCGCCGCAGTGGTAGCAGAGCGGGCAGTGGTCAGGAGTGCGCCAAATGTCCGTCTTCCTCGCGTAGGTGCGCTGCGCGACGGGTGGCTGTGCTAGCGGCGGCGGCGGCGGACGACGAAGTTGCGGTGTTACAGGGCCCTGGCGCGGTCGCGGAGAGGGACTTTGACGGCGTGCGACGGCGGCGTAGGTCATCGCTTCCGACTGGGAATGCGGTCATTGAGGTTGCACTTCAGGAACTCCCAGCGATCGCTGAACCTCATCTTTCACGATTTCAGCGATCGAAGCAACTTGAGGCTGCGACGAAGGCAAGACGTTGCGCAGTTCTTCGCGCACAATGGCCCTGATGGCCTCTTGGAGATCAACGGAGCCCAGCGCTTGGATGGCGCACTGAGGCAGGAGCATTTGGTGGTTACATTGCCTAGTGCGCATTTCTAAAGTTTTCTCAATCGTCGTAACCTCTGTCAGGAACTCAGCTACGGTCTTCGGTGGATTTCGGATTAGTCCGGCGAAAAGTTCTTGCTTTACGCCTCGCATCAAGAAATGTACTTTTTCTCTTCGGACATTTCCGAGCCGGCGTGCTGGAAAAGATGGGTCATCTCTTCTGTGAAGATGGCAATTGTCTCATTGGGTAGTTGGCCTCGGGTTTCCAGCAGAACTTCGGCCCTTTCTTTTCTGACAACGCTCGTGAACGTCCTCAGAAAGTTACTGCGCAACAGGTCCGATGTTTCAATGGTGGACTCCCGGTTCTCGAACCAAGTCCTCGCGGCATCTTCCAAGGAGAAGTACACATGTCCTAGTTTATCCTCAGATGTCCAGTTGTTAAAGGTAGAGATCCTTTCGAATGTTTCGAGCCAGGTTTCCGGGTCCTCCGACGTAGCTCCACGGAATGTAGCGGGCTCTCTGTGTTGTTGAAGTACGACGGGTGACACTGGGGCTGCCATTGTGGCTGTCTTGGCCACAATCTTTTTGGCCTTCTCAGGTAGAAGTCCGTGCTCCGGGGGCAGCTGTTGTAGACGACGCCTTGCTCGATGGTCCGGGACTGCTTTGGTGCTCTCTTTGCGGTCCGGGCTTGGATCACGGCTTGTCGGGGGCGTCCGGTACATGGACGAAAAGCAGCTCCACCGGATGTTACGTGGTAGTAACAAAGAACACAGTAGCAATACTGTGAAAGACAAAACTAGCTTTTATTGGGCGAACATGTGTCCACAAAGACAGGCTACACTTAAAGCACAACGATAGCGGCGAACAGAGTCGGCGGTCGTCGAAAGTCTGATCAGCGGATCGAGCGCGTCGGCTTTTATAGATCAGTCGTCGAATGTTTCAGAGTAACCGCTGGGACCCGCGTGCCTTCCACAAAGTTCTGCACTATTCGCGTCGAGCATACATGCAATAAGATTACACAAGCTGCGGGGAAAGACAGCGGATGGAACCATCGATAACATTCCAGAAACTTCTTTTACATGCAGGCGCGTCCTGCGCTGTGCGATAATATTTGTTAGGTGGTGAGAAGTGGTCGCCCGATAAAGATAAAGAAGTACATGTGTCGATATTTTAGGTGCGGAATGAAAGTTAATTTTTTATACAGAACAATGCCCAAAATGTTGTGTTCTGTGTTTACAGGTATGCGCTGTCCATGTAAGTCTATATTGGGATCTGCAGATAGTCCTTTCTTTCGTGTGAATAAAACGCATGAGCTTTTATTGGAATTCACTTCAAAGCCATTTTCTCTGGCCCGTTTATACACTTCGCTCAGTGCAGTTTGGATGTGTCGTTCACAGATTGCGAGGATACATGAATTGAAACCAATCTGCACATCATCTACATATAGAGAATAGAACACGCCGCGCGGTATTGCTGAACGCAAGGAGTAAATTTTTATGATGAAAAGCGTACTGCTGGGTACGCCTCCCTGCGGCATCCCAGTTTCCTGTGTTTATGGTCTGGACAGATGATTCCCAACTCTAACGCGGAACATCCGATTCGATGAGTAGCTTTCGAATATGTTAAACCTATTCCCGCGAGTACCAATTTCTTAAAGATCTCGTAATATTCCAAACCGCCACATTGTATAATATACTTTTTCAATGTCGAGGAAGACAGACAGAAAAAACTGTGCGTGCATAAAAGCGTCGCGAATATTTGCTTCTATGTGAACAAGACTGTCTGTTGTAGAACGGCCTTCTCTAAAGCCGCACTGATAAGGATCTTGAAGGAGATATCAAAAACTGCGGTTTATCATTTTTTCATGAAGTTTGCAAAGACAACTTGCTAAAGCAATGGGACGGTAACTTTCAACTGAGGGTGTATCTTTACGTTGTTTTAGAATGGGTACTACGATGGCTTCTCTCCATACCTGTGGAAGGTACTCCGTTGCCCAAATAGTGTTAAAGAGGGACAGCATGGCCAATTGAGCGTCAGAGTCAAGATGCTTTATCATCTCATACATAATATGGTCAGCTCTAGGAGCAGAGCTTTGGCAATAATTTAATGATACTCTGAATTCCGTAACACTGAATAGACCGTGGTAAGGTTCATTTTCAGCACACTTTCTATTCAACGGCTTGCTTTCTGCTGATTGTTTTAGTTTATGGAAAGACTCCGAATAATGTTCGGAGCTGGACACTTGCTCGAAATGCTGTCCAATGGCGTTAACCTGGTCTTAAAGGTTATTGCCTTGGACATCGACGAAAGGCAAGAGGTAAGGTTGCTGGCCTACTAATTTTTTAAACCGATTTCATACTTTTCCTTCATGTTTGTAGGAGTTAATGCCGGATACGTACTTCTCCCAGCTTTCCCTTTTGGCAGTGTGCCGTGTTCGTCTTCCTTGGGACTTTATGTGTTTGAAGTTAATGAGGCTCGCAATTGTTGGAGACTGGCGCAGCCTGTGCCAAGGCTTATTCTGTTTTTTTTGGCGCATTTTTGCATTCCTCGATCCACCAGGGCACTCGCCTTTTCTTCAGAGTCTCATTCGTTGGTGGAATGCACTCACATGTGGCGTCAATCATAAAAGGGGTAAAATGAGCAACGGCATCGTTTATATTGAAATCGCTAAGAACGTTTCGAAACATATATGTCGTCGTCTTAAATTTTTCCCAGTCTGCGGACGCAATCTTCCATCGAAGGCCATGTGGGGAAGGATCATATTCATTTCTAGATTCGAGGCACACAGGAAAATGGTTACTGCCATAAGGGTTCTGAATATCATTCCATTCTATACAGGGGACTAAGGTCGGATATACTACGCTTAAATCTGTGGAACTCTATGTGTTATTTGCAAGGCTGTAAAATGTTGGTTGTTTCTTATTTAGCACGCAAATGCCTGAAGAAAACAGGATTTGTTCTATTATTCGGCCTCTTGCATCGCATCGTGGATCCCCAAAAAAGTATTGTGTGCATTGAAATCCCCATCCAATATGTATGGATCTGGCAGGGCATCTATTAATCGCTCAAGTTCTGTTCCATGGAGCCGAAACTTAGGAGGTATGTAGAGAGAACAAATGCTAATTAGTTTTCCTAACGGTAAGGCCTGAACCGCAACTGCTTCAAGAGATGTTTGAGGTACTAGAGCACGGCAGGCTCACCTATTATTGCTACACCGCCGGACGACGTGTTGTCATTGTGACGGTTCTTGCGGAAAATTGCGAATTGCGACAGAAAGACTGACTGTGTTGGTTTTAGGTATGTCTCTTGTACACACAGCACCTTGGGATTATATTTATACAAGAGTTCTTTCACGTCGTCGAGGTTGTGGAAGAGACATGTAACGTTCCAATTTAGTACTGGTGTAACCGTGTTCTTATTAATATGTGCTGTATGTTTAAGACAGATAAACTACTTCAGCCCACCGGGCCCTTTCCAGGCCCCATGATGCGGGTTTGGCCCTTTTTGGCCCGCTACTGAGAACTGCGCCGATCCTTCGGTGTCTGGGACGCCGATACACTTTGCGATGTATCCATCGCCTCCGTCGAGGCGTTGGATTTCTCTGCGCGTGCAGAGGGCCTTCAAGCACTAGAGACCGCAGACCCTGAGGGCTGCTCGCTCTTGCTGGGCGGCGGAACAGCACTAGCTGGGCCCGCAGTGGGGGCGAGGGGCGATGCCGCCAGTCCACACTGGGTGGACCTAACGGCCGCCGAGTACCGTTGTAGCCTTGCCCCCAGCCGTGCCACTTCGGAAAATGTAGGCCGCCGTGCAATAGAGAGACGCTTCCGCACTTCTTTGGATGAAATGCTTTTTTTTACTTTAAGGGTTATGATTTCTTTCTCCTTCTTCCATGAAGGACAGGAGCGAAAATATGCGGGGTGTTCGGCGTCGCAGTTTGCACAGTGGAGTGGGTCGTTCCAGTTGTCCGCAGGGTGGTCATGGAACGCACACTTTGCACAAGTGGTACGGTCTCGGCTGCTCTGAGAGCCGTGACCGGATCTTTGACAATTGCAACATCGTCATGGATTTGTCACGTATGGTATCACATTAATTTTCATGGAGCCTGTGTCGATGCTTTCGGGGAGTATGCTGGTACAATAGGTAAGGATCAGGTGTTTTGCGTGTATTTCCTTATCGTCTCGACGGGTCTTGATTTGCTGCACATTCGTGTTATGCTGTGCCTTCCAGCCCTCTAGGAGGTCTGCCTCAGTCAATTCCAGCAGGTCCTGTTCTAAAACTACAACTCTTGTGGTATTGAGGGAACGGTAGAGGGTTCTTCAAGGTGAAGGTCGCCACTGGCCAATTTCATAATTTTGTACTCAGGGCCCAGCGTGTCAGTGAGGCACTTTGCAAGAACAAACGCGTAAAGCGTTCTTACAGTCATTTGGTTCGTTTCGTTATGGATGACGTAGAAATGTGGGGAGAGGTTTTTGCTCTTGGCGAAAAAGTTTATGGATTCATCGGTGCGCCCTCTTTTCAAAAGAGGGCGATCAGGTAGCCTTGGGAATGAGGTCGAACCCATAGAAATACTCAAATTTTGGCAGCTGTGCCAGCCACCTACCATTAAGGCCGAAAGAGGGACGTGACAAGATTCTATATGAATGCCGCCTGCCAGCGCCAGCAGTACACAGCCACTCTAACCTAATGTATAAACCCAAGATTGGATACACTACACATGGTTATCCCTTGCCCTAAGGAAATTCGGATGTGAGAAAAAGTGAAAAGAAGACAGGAAAGATTAAAAGAATATAGAGAAAAGCGAAGATTGGAGAGGAAGACAGGGAAAGGTGACTGCCGATTTCCCCCTGGTGGGTCAGTTTGGAGGTGCCGTCAATGTGAAGCCGAGGCCCAAGAGGGGCGTTGACTCCGCCGGGGAGCCTTAAAGGTCCAAGCACCAAATATCGGTTCAACCCCCAGGATCCCCCTTTCCCGAGACACAGCTACGACGCCGCTCACCGCTACACGCGGGAATGCCCAACCCTCGTGTGCTCGGGTACGTGGTGTCGCAACACGCCAAGCGCCTGCTGACGCGAACACCCCTGTGGGGGCTCCACAAGATGTCGTGAACACTGGTTTCTTTCGATGCCGCGTACAAATCATGGCTTCCAAATGTTGTCCTACACTATACCAAGTACACTCTATAAATTTAACCTAACCGAGTTTAAATAGTGCGTGCTCTCAAAAATAGCAATGCACAATCTGCTTAATTAATCCTTTTGTTGAATTTGAGTTTTTAAATTTTCGTTAATTAATTTATTGCGCATGTCAAAACGCCTCGATAACAATTTCAGTTACTCGCACATCTTTCGTCACACATTCACCTTCAACAGCTCTGCGCTTCCACGTGCCATTTCTCTGTGGAACGATTTGCCCGTTACTACCGCTTCCTTAACAAACCATGATTCCTTCTGCAACCAAGTCAGGAGTCATCTTTCAAGAACACCCTTTTAATCTGTTCACCGACCTATTGCTTTTCATTGTTATTTCTCACTTGCATTCTCGTTTGTACTGCGCATCAGTACATTCTGAAAGTATGCTATATATCTTGTGCTTGAATTCTTTGTATTAGAAATGTATAAGTGCCACCTGCAACATAATATGTTTAATAGCTCTTATAGTACTGTTTCCGTTAATGCCCCCTACCCTTACGTCATGCTCCGACGGGGGCCTGTAAGGTCTTTTGTAAATAAATAAAATAAAAATAAATAGAAGCTTAATTCTGTAAATTTTTGTGGGATGTTCGACGATCCTGAACGATGATCCTCTGGTACGTATATCTATATAACATGCTGTAGTCGCAGTTCACCGAGTTTATTTATGCTAGGTGCGGAAATCTCCTGCTGTCTGTACTGCGTGGTTTTATGAAAGGGTGTGACAAGACAAGCTACCTTAATGCAGCTTTATATCCCATCCTCCTCATCACAGCATGTACTCCTTACCTGTCTCGAGAAATAAACTAAAATATTGTTGCAGTGTTTACGAGGGTCTTGCAACAATTCCCCTGTAGATCAGTGGTATACTTCTTGAACATGTATAATACATCAGTTTGGTCCCCTTAAGATACTTCAATACGTGTAGTTTACCGATGCAAGATAAATGCAAAATAATGCATGCAAAACGATGCAAAACGATGCAAAATAAATTGATGAGTTTTACGGGTACAGACCCCCTATGATTACGCTGTTTTGACCCGTAATCATAATGTTACGTAGGAAGACACCGACGAAAAGCTATTTACAAGTATATTTACAAGGCAATACGCCGCAGTTGGCCAAGAGGCAACAGCCCGCGCTACCTTCCAATCGTCGTCGTCGCCTTCTTACTGCTCGGCTCTTCGTCATTGGAAATACTATCCCGTAGCACTACCCCCGGCGGCAAAAGCGCCGTCCCGGAGCGACTAAAGGCCGGAGTCTGAAGCAGTGTAGTACGTCTTGAGCCTACTGACGTGCACGACGTCACTAGATGCCAGAGTAGATGACGAGGTTGAGCTCACAGGAGTAATTTCGTACGTCACAGGCGTCACCTGGCGCAGGACGCGGTAGGGCCCTGTGTATCGCGAAAGGAGCTTTTCTGAAAGTCCGACGTGACGAGAGGGCGACCACAGGAGCACGAGTGCACCAGGCGAAAACTGTACGTCACGGTGGCGGGCGTTGTACTGACGCTGCTGCGTGGTTTGCGAGTCCGTCAGTCGAGCACGGGCAAGCTGGCGTGCATGGGTGGCGAGGGCGATGGCGTCGCGTGCATACTCGGTTGTTGAGGTCGCAGCAGGAGGTAGTACCGTGTCAAGGGGCAAGGTCGGTTCACGACCGTAGAGAAGATAAAATGGAGAAAATCCGGTGGTGTCGTGCCGGGAAGAATTATAAGCAAATGTGACGTAAGAAAGGGAAACGTCCCAGTCGTGGTGGTCCTTCGAAACGTACTTGGACAGCATGTAGGTAAGAGTACGGTTTAACCACTCTGTCCGGCTATTGGTTTGGGGATGGTATGAGGTAGTCAGTTTGTGTTTAATAGAGCAGGAACGCACAATGTCGGCGACAACTTTCGAGAGGAAGTTACGACCACGGTGATCACGGTGGTACAGCAAATAGTGAGCAGCTGTCGCGGGGCGCCATGCACTAAGATAATGTCACGCAAGAGAAAGTCCGTGACGTCAGTGGCGCAACTGGTAGGGAGAGCCCGCGTGATAGCGTATCGGGTGGCGTAATCACTTGCGACGGCTACCCATTTGTTCCTAGAGGATGACGTGGGAAAGGGACCGAGGAGGTCTAGTCCAACACGAAAGAACGGTTCCACAGGGACGGTGATCGGCTGGAGATGACCGGAAGGTAGCACCTGAGGTGTTTTCCGACGCTGGCAGGGATCACAGGCAGCAACATTGCGTCGGACGGAGCGAGCGAGACCAGGCCAACAGAAGCGGCGGCGGATGTGGTCGTACGTGCGGGTTACCCCAAGATGTCCTGTAGTGGGTGCGTCATGCATCTCAAAGAGCACAGTCTGTCGTAGATGTTTTGGCACGACAAGAAGAAGATCAGGGCCATCAGGGAGGAAGTTCCTTCGGTACAGAATGCCGCCCTGGAAAACATATTGGCGAACGGATGCGTCGGTAGGTGTAGAGCGCAGACGCTCGATGAGTACTCGCAGGAATAGGTCTCGGTACTGCTCAACGGCGATGTTAGCGAAGGCAGACACAGAGAAAATGCCGTCGGCGGTACTACTGTCTGCGTCGTCAGGCTCGTCTACCGGGTTGCAAGACAGGCAGTCAGCATCCTTGTGTAGTTGACCAGATTTGTAGGTGACAGAGAACGAATATTCTTGGAGGCGTAAGGCCCAGCGACCAAGTCTTCCTGTAGGGTCTTTCAATGAGCATAACCAGCAAAGCGCGTGATGGTCTTTGACAACAGAAAAGGGTCGGCTATATGGGTATGGGCGGAACTTCGCAACTGCCCAAACTAGCGCCAGACACTCACGCTCAGTGATGGAATAGTTGCGCTCCGCGGGCGAGAGGAGCCTGCTGGCGTAAGCGATAACACGGTCGTGGCCACGCTGGCGTTGTGCCAGTACTGCGCCAATTCCGTGACCGCTGGCATCAGTACGGACTTCGGTAGGCGCAAAAGGATCGAAATGAGCCAGAACGGGAGGTGTTGTGAGAAGGTCGATTAGAAGCGAGAATGCAGAGGCCTCGTTATCGCCTCACTGGAAAGGCGCAAGGCGCATCTTTTTTCAAAAGCTCGGTTAGTGGTCGTGCTATGGCCGCGAAATTTTCCACGAAACGATGGAAGTACGAGCAAAGGCCGATGAAGCTGCACACATCCTTGACAAATTTGGAACATGGAAGTGCGCAACAACATTGATATTGCCTGGGTCCGGTTGCACTCCGTTCGCGTCAACGCGATGTCCAAGGACGGTGATCTGGCGACGGCCGAATTGGCACTTCGATGCGTTTAGTTGCAGACCGGCTCGCCGAAAAACGTCCAGGACTGCTGAGAGGCGCTTGAGGTGCGTAGCGAATGCTGGGGAGAATATTATAACGTCGTCCGAGTAGCACAGGCACGTGGACTATTCGAAACCGTGAAGAAGGGAATCGATCATGCGTTCAAAAGTGGCAGGAGCATTACATAGACCGAACGGCATCACTTTGAATTGATAAAAACTGGTGGATAAAGACTGGTCTGGTGTTACAAAGGCATTCTTCTCGCGGTCGAGATCGCGCACGGCAATCTGCCAATAGCCGGAGCGAAGGTCAATAGAGGAGAAATAGCGAGCACCGTGGAGGCAGTCAAGGGCGTCATCAATCCGAGGTAGGGGATAGACGTCCTTTTTGGTAACCCAGTTAAGGTGCCGATAATCCACGCAAAAGCGCCATGAGCCATCCTTCTTTTTTACCAGCACAACAGGTAACGCCCATCGACTACATGACGGTTCAATAATGTTCTTGGCAAGCATTTTGCGAACTTTGGTGTGAATAACTTGACGCTCAGCCGGTGATACTCGATACGGGCGGCGATGAATAAGAGGGGCATCGCCGGTATTAATGCGATGTTTAACAGCTGTTTGGGCCAAAGGACGATCGGTAAAGTCAAAAGTATCTTGGTAGGAAATCAGAACGCGGTAGAGCGCACGAGCGTGCTCGGACGGCATGTCGGGTGCAATCATTTTCTGTAAGTTCTGGTTAACCTGGTTCTCGAGGCCATCAACTCTCTTGCTACTAAAACGGATGCGCGTCACGCTGAGCTAATGTCAACTCTTTATGAAGTGAAAGCCAACCAAGAATTACTTGAGGAGCGTAATACAAGCATAAATGCCAGATTAGCGTACGTAGAGCAGAAAGTCGCTGCACTTGAAACTCAGCAAGAACCTGCTCATATCCGAGGCATTATTACCGAAGCCTTGAAAAGTGAGAATGCATCGGTGCAATCTCGTCTGGACGATTTCGAGGACAGGTCAAGAAGCGATAACTTGATTTTCTATGGTATCACCGATGGTGCCTCTGAAACTTGGGCGGAAACAGAAAAAAAGTTCGTGCACTGCTTGTGCAGTTTTTCGCGTTGCAATTACTCGAAGAAGGGATTGAGCGTGCGCATCGCTTAGGTTCCTTTATAAATAACAAATGTCGACCAGTGATAGTGAAATTGGCATCATTTAAAGCAAAGGAAAACATATTAACACAGAAGAAACTGAAAGGATCCGGGGTATCCATTCAAGAAGACTTCTGTCGGGCAACTAGAATGACCAGGAATGAGTTAATTGCATTTGGGAAGTCTTCCGGTCAATTGTAGCATCTCAGGTACAACAAATTGTTCATCAAAAAAACGTGCTACGCGTATTGCTCTCAAACCGATACCGTTTATGAACTCCGGCCGAACAGTATTGACACTACCAGCGGTAATGTAGGCAGCAGCGGAATGAATTTCCCTGCGAATCCCCCGTCACCCGCTTCGAGTTAGCATCGCGCGGCCGTACAGAATAAGCATGACAACGATTACTCTGTGCTGTTCACTAACATCCGCTCCATTATGAATAAGCGCGATGCTCTGTCTGCGCTGATCGACACGTTCAATGCAGATATTGTTGCTTTAGTCGAGACCTGGGTTTCAGATAAAATTGAAAATTCGGAGCTTTTCGCGTGCAGTAAGGCTTACAATATTTATAGAAATGACAGAATATGACGATGTGGTGGTGGGACCTTGATCGCTGTTTCATCTGATATCACCTCTTTTGATATACACGTGCCTTCGAAAATTGAGTTTTTGTGCTGTTGTATTCACATAAATAACAAAGACGTGATATTTGCCACTTGCTACCGGCCACCCGATAGTACATCCACATTTTGCAATGAGCTATTTGACTGTCTTAACCAAATCGTTATTAAATATCCAGCAGCACCAATATTCTTGCTCGGTGATTTCGATTTCCCTGGCAATGACTGGGCTGTTGACTTCCCATCAGTGACTTTATCCTCATCCCAATGTTCAACCTTTCTTGATATATGTTCGACATTTGGCCTCACCCAGTTTGTTAAAGAGCCTACCCGTGTCAGTGCAGTTTCTGCCAACAGCATTGACCTCGTCTTCACCACATCCCCTGATTCAATTTCATCACTATCAATTATACCTGGTTTAAGCGACCATTGCCTGATTCATTTTGCAATCCCCTTACGCTCGCCACAGCGTCTAAAACACCGTAAGAAAATTCGTGACTACAGTCGAGCAGATTTTTCCTCGATCAATAACGAGTTACAACGCTTTGCCGATTTCTTTTTTCCTCAGTTCTGGGAAAGAACTATTGCAGAAAACTGGCTCCTATTTAAAAACAAGGTTCAAACGCTAACTGAAATATATGTTCCGCCTCGCCTATTATCATCATGCAATCGGGCTCCTTGCTTTACCGTAAGTTTAAAACAGCTTCTTAACAAGAAAAAACGCATTTTCCGACGCTTCAAGCTATCTGGGGAAACCAAAGCAAAAGCTGCCTACGTAGCTATCGCATCTGAATATAAAATGGCCATTCGCTCAGCCAAGAATTACTTTTTTTTTTCTGAAAAGCTACCTCATCTGCTCACAACTAATCCTAAGAAGTTTTGGAACATTATTAACGTGCGCAAACCCACAGAAATCGTTCTGAAAAATGACGATGGATTTCCTGTCCCCCGTGAGCTTTGCTGAACGGTTTTTAACACATTCTCGCTATCTTTTTCTAACGCTCTAATAGATACTTCACCGTCTGCACGTGCCTTTACGTACCCTGAGATGGAGCCGATTTCGATCGATTTACGAGATGGCATATACAATTTGATTATGAAAGCTAAACTCTCTTCATCGGCAGGTGTTGATACCGTAAATTACAAATTCCTTAAGAGTACTGTAGCGTATTCATCTGCTTTCTTGTCATATATTTTTACGCAGTCTTTGCAGAGTTCAACACTTCCGGACGACTGGAGGACGGCGAAGGTGATTCCAGTCCACAAATCCAGTGATACACATAACCCCTTAAACTACCGGCCGATCTCCTTAACTTCTGTTCCATGCAAATTATTAGAGCACACAATCTACTGCAACCTGAATAGCTTTCTCGAGTCTAATAATTTTTTTGCGTCACAGCAGCATGGTTTTCGCAAAAATTATTCTTGTGAGACTCAATTATTAACCTTTACTAATGATTTGTCTTCCGCATTAGATCGAGCTTCAGTTATTGACTGCATCTTCCTTGACTTCGCGAAAGCTTTCGATACCGTCTCACATCGACTACTATTACTGAAACTTAGCACAATCCATCTTGATTGCAACCTGCTTAAGTGGATTGAATGTTTCTTGCAGAATAGAACACGGTACATTTATGTTATTGATCATGACTCTAAATCATGCGATGTAGCATCCGGTGTTCCTCAGGGCTCAGTCCTAGGGCCTCTTCTTTTTCTAATTTGTATTAATGACTTGCCTGATTCTGTTATTTTTAACATAAGGCTCTTTGCAGACGACTGCGTTCTGTACCGCGTAATTTCTAATGAGTCTGACTTCTCCATTCTTCAATCTGACTTAAATAAAATTTCTTCTTGGTGTGATGCATGGCTTATAAAACTAAACATTAACAAATGTAAAACAATGAGGGTGTCTCGAAAGATTAACCAGTCCATTTCTCAGGGCTATGATCTTAACGGTTGCCCTCTTCAGTTCGTCGACAGCAACAAGTATCTAGGCGTCCATATCACTAATAATCTCTCATGGCAGAAGCATATCTACCATGTTATTCACAAAGCTAACAGTTCCCTTGGTTTTCTTAGGCGGAATTTCCGCCTCGCTCCCGTTCCGCTGAAACTACTACTATATAAAACACTGGTGCGTTCTAAACTGAAGTAGGCTTCATCGATATGGGACCCGTACACTAGCTCGTTAACACCGTCGGTAGAATCGGTTCAGAACCGCTCAGTTAGGTTTATCCTCTCTAACTACTATCGCTTAGCCAGCGTTTCTCGCATGAAGCAAAAGGTTGAACTACCTCTCCTTTCTACTAGACGTCGAATTTCCCGCTTGTGCCTGTTTCACAAAATATATTACACTAATAATGAGCTAAAAATGACACCTTCTTCGTCACCGAGCCATTTGTCATTCCGTATTGATCATCAAATGAAGGTTGCGGTGCCTCAGTGTAAAAGCAATGTATACCTCGAAGCCTTCATCCCGAAAACAAGTCAAGACTGGAATCGCCTTCCCGCATCCATCGTCACTATCACAGACCATGATGTGTTCATGTCGGCTATCTGTGACCATGTGCTGCCTCATTAGCTATATTTTTTATTTCTTTTTCTATTGCAACTCCTCTCTGTAATGCCTGTACGGCCTTGAGAGTAAATAAATGGAATGAAAGTTGGCGATGGTACAAGCTGCCGACTGCGATGGTAGAGGAGGATTGGATGAATTGTCGCCTACTGAAATCGATGCTACAAAGTGATCCTCGAATGAGCAAAGTTGGGCCAGAGACATCCCGCGTGGCAGCACTTGTGTCGTCAAGCCGAAATTTACCACTGGCAGGCAGACGCAATTCGCCGCAATATATAAAACTGTATGAGGTACTGTGATCCCGTGTGTAAGGAAGTCTTGCATAGAAGCCGCGATGTAGTGACCGTCGGGAACTGGTGGGGATGACACGAAGTCAACGTAAGTCAGCGCCGAAGGTGGCAAGCGAACGAAGTCGACGGAACTGAGGCGAGTAGGGTGTTGGTCAGCGGTATCCAGAACAGGCAGGTTGAGGCGGAGAGTACTGGCGGAGCAATCGATGTGAGCAGAATGTGCGGAGAGGAAGTCTAAGCCGAGAATGATGTCTTGGGGACAGTGAGTGATGTCTGTGAATAGCACGGTAGTAGAGCGATCGGCGAAGGAGACGCGGGCGGCACACATACCAATTACAGGGGCTGTTCCGCCGTGGGTGACACGGACAACGGGCGTCGTGGTGGGCGTGATTATATTCTTCAGGCGTTTACGAAGATCAGCGCTCATTACCGATAAATGCGCCCCAGTGTCTATGAGAGCAGATACAGGAACACCGTCGACTTGCACGTCAAGAAGGTTCAGATGAGTGGGCAACGTCAGGAGAGGATTTGGCGGCGTAGGGAGCAATACAGCGTCACCTCAAGGCGCTGCTGCATCGTCTAGTTTTCCGACCGGGAGCGGCGCCCGAAGGCAGTCGGCGAATAGGAGCGACGGGGCTGGGGGGAGTGAGATTGTCGTCGTTGAGGCGAAGGCGAACGAGAATAGGGGCGGTTCGGCGCAGGAGAATCGGTGGCGGCATTATCTGAGCGGGCAGCATAGGAACGAGAAAGGCCACCTGGGGGGCGAGAGTAGGCAGTATAAGTAGACCGGTTCGGGGAACTCCAGCGACTGCGGCAGTGCCGAGAAATGTGCCCAATTCAATGGCAGTGAAAAGAAATTGGCTTGTCGTCTGCAGTGCGCCATTCAGGGGGGTTGCGGAAACGTGGTGGGTAAGAAGGTGAGGACGGGGTGGAATCGAAGAAGCCGGGCGGGTATCAGCGCGATGGGTCGAGCAGATGGTGTGAATACCCATGTTGGCGAACTCCTGGCGGACGAGAGGACGGACAAGCCTGGATCAGGGAAATAGTGACTGCAGGTGCATTGGAGGGGCTGGAGTCGAAGGCAGCCGGATAGGCGGCCTCGATCTCACGCCGAACAGTCCTGGTAACATCGCCGGTGTTGTTGGGACGAGGAGCGTCGGCACAGGAAGATGTCGCTGGGGTGTTGGGCAGACGGGCAAACTGTTGGTCGATACGTCGGCTTTTAGCGAGTTCCAGGTGGCGGCACTCTTTTATAACTGCAGCCACCGTCGCCACGTTGTTAAATACGAGCAAGTTGAAGGCGTCATCGGCAATGCCTTTGAGGATGTGGGAAACCTTGTCGGACTCAGTCATGTGTGCGTCAACTTTGCGGCACAGAGCCAAGACGTCCTGAATGTACGTGACGTAGGGCTCCGTTGACGTCTGCACACGACCAGAAAGCGCCTTCTTCGCGGCAAGTTGGGGTCTTAGGGGTTGCCGAACAAGTCTCGAAGCTTTCGCTTAGGCGAATCCCAACTTGTGAGCTCATCTTCGTGCGTCCGATACCCAACTCGAGGTGTGCCACCGAGGTAAAAGACAACGTTGGCGAGCATGATAGTAGCGTCCCACCGGTTATTGCGGCTGACGTGTTCGTAGAGGCTTATCCAGTCCTCGACGTCTTCCCCATTTTTTGCCGAGAATACGCCAGGATCATGGGGAGCAGGGAGGGTGATGTAGGTCGTCGATGTGGCAGCAGGTGTCGGAGCCGGCGGAGTCGAGTTGTGGTTGCCGGGAGCCACGAAGGAAGGCTCGACGTACCCTCCACTACGAAGCTCCGTGACGAGGTACAGGGAACGTCCACCTCCACCAGATATGTTACGTAGGAAGACACCGACGAAAAGCTATTTAGAAGCATATTTACAAGGCAATACGCCGCAGTTGGCCAAGAGGCAACAGCCCGCGCTAGCTTCCAATCGTCGTCGTCGTCACCCTGCTGCTCGGCTCTTCGTCATTGGAAATACCATCCCGTAGCAATATAAGTTTGACCAACAGGCGTTCTTTAACATGAATGAGCAGTATTTTGCATTGCGAACCCATCCAAATGCGGCGGCCACGGCCGGAATCTGATCCCGTGCCACAGGTCTTAAGGGGATAACACCAAAGTCACTACGCCACCACGGTGCGTATTGCTGAGCTGCTGAATTTTGTACCTGAGTTTATTGAAAATAAGTGATTTCAAAGACTCCACAAAGATATTGATGGTTTAGAATGAAAACCTACCTGCTACAGCCGGTGGAGTTCTTCATTTTCTTTAATATGCAACAAACGTAATCAAGTTCGCTACAGGACATGTCAATAAAACAATTAGAAATTTTCTGTTCCCAAGCTTTTTACATAAAAGTGCATGACGCAAGGCACCCTTACTAGTTAAGCGGGAATTAAGAGGAAGCTTTAGCTCGGGTGCCGCTTTCTAAATACATGTTAAGGGAGATTACTTTTTCTCGGCAACCACTGCACCAAACATGACGAGGTGTGTTGCATTTAAAAGAAAAACTTAAAATCTAGTGACTGCTTTCTTCGAGTTTTCGATGTAGGTTTCGGATTTTTTATTCAAAAAATGGCAAAAATCACAAATTTTCAGGAAATGAAGCTATCAAGTTTACAACTCTGTAATTCAGCAATGAAAAATGATATCACAATTCTGTGAACCGCATCTAATAGTTCATCTAAAGACGACAAAATTGATATGTCACACATGAATCTCAAAAATCTAGTAATGCGAAAATACAAATTTGAAACAGAACAGCGCGATTTTTACGGGGACAGCAGGGAGAACGACACGGGCGAGCGCTGACTTGCAAGTGGAGTTTATTGCTTGGAACGAAGAATACATAACAGCTTCAACCAACAGGAGAAACCCAAAAACATGCATATATTCACAGTCAATCATACATGCCGCACTAAGCAAGGCACATGCCGCATTATACTATGGGAGACAGAATAAAAAAGATAGCTAACAGAGCAAGTGTCACAGTAGTTTTCTCGGCTCCGGATAAGCTTGGAAAGATGTGCAAAATGGTTCATACTGATTTCGTTCCAAGAGAGTGCAACATCAAACATGAAAGTCAATTCGTCTCTTGTAAAGAAGGAGTTGTCTACGCCATTCCGTTGTCATGTGGCAGGCTTTATGTCAGTCAAACGGGGAGATGCCTTAATGAACGCCTGAAGGAGCACAACAACATTGTGCATAATACTGTAAAAGGGCACCTTGGCATCCACTGTAGATACTGCGACAGCAAGGCTTGCCACCCCCATTTCGCTCGAACACAAGTTTTAAGTAAACGTAGTAATCAACCAACGCGTGAAATGATCGAAGCAGCGCACACCACCTGTCAAAAGACGCATGCGTCAGTAGCCCCTCCTTATCGATTACGTCCAAAGAACTGGAATTTTTAGCGGGGGGATATGGTGAATACACTAATCTCCCCTGTTTAGGGCGGCATGTATGATTGACTGTGTATATACGTAGGTCTTTAGGTTTCTCCTGTTGGCTGGAGCCGTTACATATTCCTCGTTCCAAGCAATAAACTTCAGTTGCAAGTCAGCGCTCGGCCGTGTCATTCTCCCTGCTGTCCCCGTGAAAACCGCGCTATTCTATTTCAAATATGGCTTGCAAGCTCGCCCAAACGTCTGTTTTAGCGAAAATACAGCTTTTGCAGACCCCTCGTACACAAAGTAACAAATTCACACAATGTAACAAATTCACATAAACTATAAATTTACATATAGAATTTGTCCCCTTTGAATGATCCAATGGATGCCGTTTACAGAAGCGCGATATCTGTTCTTGATGCAGAGCTATTAATTTGTAAGCTTCAAGCGTCTATTTTTTTTTCAATCTTTCAAATTTCTGAATATATGTTTTTTAACTCAGGGCCTAAATCCATATTCCCCTTCGAACAGAAACTAGCTTTCAGATTTCTCTCTCAAGTGCAACACATTTCATTATTATCGGTCCAGGGATTATCTTAGGAAAACGTTTTCCCGTTTGACATGTCAAGTCAAGTCAAGTCAAGCTTATTTACAACATGTACAAGGTACAGTGTTGAAGGCCACCCTGGCAAGAAATCTGTAAACATACAGCTTGACGAGGCCAGGGGGCCACCACCAGGCAACACCAGCATCGCACACATCCGCAGTGCAAACAATGAGCTTTCGTGAGTAGCTGCAGTAATACAACACGTGGTACATATCCACTTCCCTGGGCATGAATAGATCTTTATACATACATAATCATTAAGAGCGCATTGAAATTCGGGTGGATAACGTTAGCGCCACGGAAATATACACTGTGACACTTTAAAAAATGAACATTATTAAAAGCAATAATTAAAAGGAAGGTAAACAACAGTAAAGGATGTGCACGTGCAACTTAAAAGAATTGAAATGAATATATATTAAATGAATATGTATTTCACTAGGCCGCGTCGGAATTGCGCCCGAGCTACAGCTTCCTCTTAAGGTCATTGTTATTGAAACGAACCTTTCTGCGCGTTGATTGTAAGCGTAGGAGATATCGTATTTTTAATGTGATTGCCACGTTGGAGTTTTTTGTGGATAATCAAGCACAAAGGGGCAGGAACGTTGATGATCATCATCCGCGTTATCATCACTATTTCCCTCATTAAGGCCCACGCAACGAGCGTTGGTGCGAAAAATAGTAGGCCTAGGGTTGAGGGAGAGTCAAAGTGGATAGATCATTTACTTGTTGAGAGTAAAATGAAGACATGTTGTGCACCTCATATATTGTGCGGAGTCAATAACTGGTGGTATTTTCAGCGCACAGAATGAATGTCAGTGCGAGATCAACGCACTAGCCAAGATATTTGGTGGGGTGACATCAGGGTGTATGCAGTCATAGGCTGTCGTGTGACCTGGCCAATTGGAAATTATAAGGAGGGGTCTTAATCCTACGATGACGGCAGTTTACCGGGCAGTGACGCCGCTAACGCCTTCGCTCGAGCATTCTCGCGGGCTTTGCGAAAATCATGTCCGAGCCGCTGTGTCGAGAGCTCGTTAAAGTTCTTCAAACTCGTGCAATTCATACAGTGTGGTAATTTCGTTATTTGTAACTCAGTATCTCGAGTCGAATTCATTATAGAATTGCTACGCCTGAAATTTTCCTTAGAAAAATTCCAGCAGAAGCTATCTCACGATCACTGTCACAGTATTGCAATAGACATCCGAGCAATGTATAGAAACACTGTATTGCTATAGAAACCTGTATTTGGGGTCTCTAGTGGTTATTCTGGGACTTACATTGCCTTCGGCTATATGCAACATGCCCTTTCGCCGGAATTAGCCCATTTTGGTATGACTATCTCTCGCCGGGATCGGCCACGGCCAATATTGCATGGCGGGGACTGTATGACGATGACGCAGTAACGACGATGGAATCACTTTAATAGAATAACATCGATAGAACAACAAACGCGGCATAATGATGACATCCGGACGTCAATTAGACAACGTTTTTGAAATTGTTACGATGGTATAATGATGGGAGCGTCGCGACAGTGGGTGAGGACGACGGGATGACAACAATGGTGACGCCGAGTGCACTACGGCGACGCTACGACGAGAATCGGAGGACGAAGCTGAAATGCCGATGATGGAAGGACCGTTTCCGCACCAGGAAGCTAGTATGACAACGGCGGTACAATCACTACCTAATGATGACAGCATCATTACGCTTGAATAATCGAGAAGGGACGTCAATGGTCGACGAGGGCGGAGGGACGACAATGGGATGGCCTTTCTGAAGTGATGTTGATACGGTGGCGTGAGAACGGTGGCATGATGACAATACGATGACTGACGAAGACAAGACGAAATTGAAATGACGAGGATGGAACAACCATGACGGCATCACGACCATCAGCACTAACCTACGGGCGGAAGCAAATAGACAGCTTAGGTCACTGGCTCAGTGTACCAAGCTAGATAAACAGATAGATGAAGCCAAAGTGGTTGAAGTAAGTAAATAATAGTATTCACAATAGGCTTTGCCAGCCAATGGTCATGTTGGACGCACCGTTTTCGAAAGCGGCTAGCCAGTGGCGAACAGCACTTTCAAACAAAAAGCTTTGCGAGTTCGGCTCCCGTGCTGCTACCCTTCCACTAAGGCGAGTTTGGGTCGAGATCTCCAGCTTTGAATTCTGTAGATTTCTAGTTAATACATATTTGTTTTGGGCTTCTCACATAACAGAAACATTTAATCCGATGCAGCCCTTTTCGCTTATAGCTTGAGTCTGCAGCTAGGTGAAATGAAGGCGCGCAAGAGGTATCCTCATGCCAGGCATGTGTTTTTCTTTCACTGTGTCCTCCATAGATCCTGCGCTGTCGAAAGTGACAAGATCCTTTTTGGCGCGTACCAGCCACGTCCCAATCTACAAAGTATTGGCTGTACCATTTTCTTTTTCTGCGCCAAAGTCCCAGCCAAAATGACGGCGATGGCGCTAAAGCTGCTCGCTAGCCATTCCTCCTCAAAAAGGCCTTACCACAGGACAATATATTTTATTTTTTTTGCCTCGTTCTCTCACGTCAGCGGAAATGAAGGTTTCGCGCGTTCGCGAGGTGTGGCTTGCCAAGTCGCAGTGGACACCTCTCGGATGTGCGTCGTCTTCAGCGAGCATTTCAATTGCAAACCGTCCAGCGAATACCGGCGTCCCAGCCTGCCGATTCTGAAAGAAACGGACCAGCTGTTCTTTTGCGAGGAGGAGGCCGAGAGCGGCAGGCGCCGTGTCGAGACGATGTCTTACCGCACGCTTTCTTTTTAAGCCATCCGCTTAGAGCGCCTTTTCCTGGCAGGGCCTGCGCATTCGAAATGCTGCGCCGCTCAGTTCCTGCTCGCTTGTTGTTAGCCAGGCACGTGAGAGCACTTGTCCCGCGTGCCTACCCTGGCCTCGATCGCATTAGATGTGCATGCACGATACATGCACGCCCGTAGCTCGCAATCCGCCGTGCCTTTACTATTGCGGCTCACTCGGCACGCTTTGTGTCGCTGATGAAGTCAGCAGCCCGAGAAATGAGGCTAGCTGGAAAGGCATCGCAATAAATGCTTATAGGGCGATGCGCGGTGAAAAAAAAAACACCAAAAGTGCCCCCGCGCGGGTCGTATTAACAGTTCTGCTTATTGTATCATGCGTAAGGGACTACACCTTCTTTTTTATACTGAAATGCTCGCTGTTACACTTGATGCCATAGTTTTAAATCCACTTTATGCGAAGCCCGTGGTGTTCCTATTTGTGGGTGGAAAAGAGCCAGGCACCTACGCAGCATCCTAAACCTGATAGTATCATCGAAATAATAA